>NW_027284602.1:0-30968 GCF_046629955.1 Centroberyx affinis | reverse complement strand
AGGGACGGCGAATTTGGCCGCGCCACACATTTCTCCGACCGAAAAGGCTGAAATGGCTGCCGGCTCACAAACTGACTGAAGACAGTGAGAGCAGCGAGATTGGAGGAGAGGGACGGCGAAATGGGCCGCGCCACACATTTCTGAGATCTGGCTCCCAAACTGACTGAACACAGTGAGAGCAGCGCGATTTGAGTGAGGGACGGCGAATTTGGCCGCGCCACACATTTCTCCGACCGAAAAGGCTGAAATGGCTGCCGGCTCACAAACTGACTGAAGACAGTGAGAGCAGCGAGATTGGAGGAGAGGGACGGCGAAATGGGCCGCGCCACACATTTATGAGATCTGGCTCCCAAACTGACTGAACACAGTGAGAGCAGCGCGATTTGAGTGAGGGACGGCGAATTTGGCCGCGCCACACATTTCTCCGACCGAAAAGGCTGAAATGGCTGCCGGCTCACAAACTGACTGAAGACAGTGAGAGCAGCGAGATTGGAGGAGAGGGACGGCGAAATGGGCCGCGCCACACATTTCTGAGATCTGGCTCCCAAACTGACTGAACACAGTGAGAGCAGCGCGATTTGAGTGAGGGACGGCGAATTTGGCCGCGCCACACATTTCTCCGACCGAAAAGGCTGAAATGGCTGCCGGCTCACAAACTGACTGAAGACAGTGAGAGCAGCGAGATTGGAGGAGAGGGACGGCGAAATGGGCCGCGCCACACATTTATGAGATCTGGCTCCCAAACTGACTGAACACAGTGAGAGCAGCGCGATTTGAGTGAGGGACGGCGAATTTGGCCGCGCCACACATTTCTCCGACCGAAAAGGCTGAGACAGTGAGAGCAGCGAGATTGGAGGAGAGGGACGGCGAAATGGGCCGCGCCACACATTTCTGAGATCTGGCTCCCAAACTGACTGAACACAGTGAGAGCAGCGCAATTTGAGTGAGGGACGGCGAATTTGGCCGCGCCACACATTTCTCCGACCGAAAAGGCTGAAATGGCTGCCGGCTCACAAACTGACTGAAGACAGTGAGAGCAGCGAGATTGGAGGAGAGGGACGGCGAAATGGGCCGCGCCACACATTTATGAGATCTGGCTCCCAAACTGACTGAACACAGTGAGAGCAGCGCGATTTGAGTGAGGGACGGCGAATTTGGCCGCGCCACACATTTCTCCGACCGAAAAGGCTGAAATGGCTGCCGGCTCACAAACTGACTGAAGACAGTGAGAGCAGCGAGATTGGAGGAGAGGGACGGCGAAATGGGCCGCGCCACACATTTCTGAGATCTGGCTCCCAAACTGACTGAACACAGTGAGAGCAGCGCGATTTGAGTGAGGGACGGCGAATTTGGCCGCGCCACACATTTCTCCGACCGAAAAGGCTGAAATGGCTGCCGGCTCACAAACTGACTGAAGACAGTGAGAGCAGCGAGATTGGAGGAGAGGGACGGCGAAATGGGCCGCGCCACACATTTCTGAGATCTGGCTCCCAAACTGACTGAACACAGTGAGAGCAGCGCGATTTGAGTGAGGGACGGCGAATTTGGCCGCGCCACACATTTCTCCGACCGAAAAGGCTGAAATGGCTGCCGGCTCACAAACTGACTGAAGACAGTGAGAGCAGCGAGATTGGAGGAGAGGGACGGCGAAATGGGCCGCGCCACACATTTCTGAGATCTGGCTCCCAAACTGACTGAACACAGTGAGAGCAGCGCGATTTGAGTGAGGGACGGCGAATTTGGCCGCGCCACACATTTCTCCGACCGAAAAGGCTGAAATGGCTGCCGGCTCACAAACTGACTGAAGACAGTGAGAGCAGCGAGATTGGAGGAGAGGGACGCCGAAATGGGCCGCGCCACACATTTATGAGATCTGGCTCCCAAACTGACTGAACACAGTGAGAGCAGCGCGATTTGAGTGAGGGACGGCGAATTTGGCCGCGCCACACATTTCTCCGACCGAAAAGGCTGAAATGGCTGCCGGCTCACAAACTGACTGAAGACAGTGAGAGCAGCGAGATTGGAGGAGAGGGACGGCGAAATGGGCCGCGCCACACATTTCTGAGATCTGGCTCCCAAACTGACTGAACACAGTGAGAGCAGCGCGATTTGAGTGAGGGACGGCGAATTTGGCCGCGCCACACATTTCTCCGACCGAAAAGGCTGAGACAGTGAGAGCAGCGAGATTGGAGGAGAGGGACGGCGAAATGGGCCGCGCCACACATTTCTGAGATCTGGCTCCCAAACTGACTGAACACAGTGAGAGCAGCGCGATTTGAGTGAGGGACGGCGAATTTGGCCGCGCCACACATTTCTCCGACCGAAAAGGCTGAAATGGCTGCCGGCTCACAAACTGACTGAAGACAGTGAGAGCAGCGAGATTGGAGGAGAGGGACGGCGAAATGGGCCGCGCCACACATTTATGAGATCTGGCTCCCAAACTGACTGAACACAGTGAGAGCAGCGCGATTTGAGTGAGGGACGGCGAATTTGGCCGCGCCACACATTTCTCCGACCGAAAAGGCTGAGACAGTGAGAGCAGCGAGATTGGAGGAGAGGGACGGCGAAATGGGCCGCGCCACACATTTCTGAGATCTGGCTCCCAAACTGACTGAACACAGTGAGAGCAGCGCAATTTGAGTGAGGGACGGCGAATTTGGCCGCGCCACACATTTCTCCGACCGAAAAGGCTGAAATGGCTGCCGGCTCACAAACTGACTGAAGACAGTGAGAGCAGCGAGATTGGAGGAGAGGGACGGCGAAATGGGCCGCGCCACACATTTATGAGATCTGGCTCCCAAACTGACTGAACACAGTGAGAGCAGCGCGATTTGAGTGAGGGACGGCGAATTTGGCCGCGCCACACATTTCTCCGACCGAAAAGGCTGAAATGGCTGCCGGCTCACAAACTGACTGAAGACAGTGAGAGCAGCGAGATTGGAGGAGAGGGACGGCGAAATGGGCCGCGCCACACATTTCTGAGATCTGGCTCCCAAACTGACTGAACACAGTGAGAGCAGCGCGATTTGAGTGAGGGACGGCGAATTTGGCCGCGCCACACATTTCTCCGACCGAAAAGGCTGAAATGGCTGCCGGCTCACAAACTGACTGAAGACAGTGAGAGCAGCGAGATTGGAGGAGAGGGACGGCGAAATGGGCCGCGCCACACATTTCTGAGATCTGGCTCCCAAACTGACTGAACACAGTGAGAGCAGCGCGATTTGAGTGAGGGACGGCGAATTTGGCCGCGCCACACATTTCTCCGACCGAAAAGGCTGAAATGGCTGCCGGCTCATAAACTGACTGAAGACAGTGAGAGCAGCGAGATTGGAGGAGAGGGACGGCGAAATGGGCCGCGCCACACATTTCTGAGATCTGGCTCCCAAACTGACTGAACACAGTGAGAGCAGCGCGATTTGAGTGAGGGACGGCGAATTTGGCCGCGCCACACATTTCTCCGACCGAAAAGGCTGAAATGGCTGCCGGCTCACAAACTGACTGAAGACAGTGAGAGCAGCGAGATTGGAGGAGAGGGACGGCGAAATGGGCCGCGCCACACATTTCTGAGATCTGGCTCCCAAACTGACTGAACACAGTGAGAGCAGCGCGATTTGAGTGAGGGACGGCGAATTTGGCCGCGCCACACATTTCTCCGACCGAAAAGGCTGAAATGGCTGCCGGCTCACAAACTGACTGAAGACAGTGAGAGCAGCGAGATTGGAGGAGAGGGACGGCGAAATGGGCCGCGCCACACATTTCTGAGATCTGGCTCCCAAACTGACTGAACACAGTGAGAGCAGCGCGATTTGAGTGAGGGACGGCGAATTTGGCCGCGCCACACATTTCTCCGACCGAAAAGGCTGAAATGGCTGCCGGCTCACAAACTGACTGAAGACAGTGAGAGCAGCGAGATTGGAGGAGAGGGACGGCGAAATGGGCCGCGCCACACATTTATGAGATCTGGCTCCCAAACTGACTGAACACAGTGAGAGCAGCGCGATTTGAGTGAGGGACGGCGAATTTGGCCGCGCCACACATTTCTCCGACCGAAAAGGCTGAAATGGCTGCCGGCTCACAAACTGACTGAAGACAGTGAGAGCAGCGAGATTGGAGGAGAGGGACGGCGAAATGGGCCGCGCCACACATTTCTGAGATCTGGCTCCCAAACTGACTGAACACAGTGAGAGCAGCGCGATTTGAGTGAGGGACGGCGAATTTGGCCGCGCCACACATTTCTCCGACCGAAAAGGCTGAAATGGCTGCCGGCTCACAAACTGACTGAAGACAGTGAGAGCAGCGAGATTGGAGGAGAGGGACGGCGAAATGGGCCGCGCCACACATTTCTGAGATCTGGCTCCCAAACTGACTGAACACAGTGAGAGCAGCGCGATTTGAGTGAGGGACGGCGAATTTGGCCGCGCCACACATTTCTCCGACCGAAAAGGCTGAAATGGCTGCCGGCTCACAAACTGACTGAAGACAGTGAGAGCAGCGAGATTGGAGGAGAGGGACGGCGAAATGGGCCGCGCCACACATTTCTGAGATCTGGCTCCCAAACTGACTGAACACAGTGAGAGCAGCGCGATTTGAGTGAGGGACGGCGAATTTGGCCGCGCCACACATTTCTCCGACCGAAAAGGCTGAAATGGCTGCCGGCTCACAAACTGACTGAAGACAGTGAGAGCAGCGAGATTGGAGGAGAGGGACGGCGAAATGGGCCGCGCCACACATTTCTGAGATCTGGCTCCCAAACTGACTGAACACAGTGAGAGCAGCGCGATTTGAGTGAGGGACGGCGAATTTGGCCGCGCCACACATTTCTCCGACCGAAAAGGCTGAAATGGCTGCCGGCTCACAAACTGACTGAAGACAGTGAGAGCAGCGAGATTGGAGGAGAGGGACGGCGAAATGGGCCGCGCCACACATTTCTGAGATCTGGCTCCCAAACTGACTGAACACAGTGAGAGCAGCGCGATTTGAGTGAGGGACGGCGAATTTGGCCGCGCCACACATTTCTCCGACCGAAAAGGCTGAAATGGCTGCCGGCTCACAAACTGACTGAAGACAGTGAGAGCAGCGAGATTGGAGGAGAGGGACGGCGAAATGGGCCGCGCCACACATTTCTGAGATCTGGCTCCCAAACTGACTGAACACAGTGAGAGCAGCGCGATTTGAGTGAGGGACGGCGAATTTGGCCGCGCCACACATTTCTCCGACCGAAAAGGCTGAAATGGCTGCCGGCTCACAAACTGACTGAAGACAGTGAGAGCAGCGAGATTGGAGGAGAGGGACGGCGAAATGGGCCGCGCCACACATTTATGAGATCTGGCTCCCAAATTGACTGAACACAGTGAGAGCAGCGCGATTTGAGTGAGGGACGGCGAATTTGGCCGCGCCACACATTTCTCCGACCGAAAAGGCTGAAATGGCTGCCGGCTCACAAACTGACTGAAGACAGTGAGAGCAGCGAGATTGGAGGAGAGGGACGGCGAAATGGGCCGCGCCACACATTTCTGAGATCTGGCTCCCAAACTGACTGAACACAGTGAGAGCAGCGCGATTTGAGTGAGGGACGGCGAATTTGGCCGCGCCACACATTTCTCCGACCGAAAAGGCTGAAATGGCTGCCGGCTCACAAACTGACTGAAGACAGTGAGAGCAGCGAGATTGGAGGAGAGGGACGGCGAAATGGGCCGCGCCACACATTTCTGAGATCTGGCTCCCAAACTGACTGAACACAGTGAGAGCAGCGCGATTTGAGTGAGGGACGGCGAATTTGGCCGCGCCACACATTTCTCCGACCGAAAAGGCTGAAATGGCTGCCGGCTCACAAACTGACTGAAGACAGTGAGAGCAGCGAGATTGGAGGAGAGGGACGGCGAAATGGGCCGCGCCACACATTTCTGAGATCTGGCTCCCAAACTGACTGAACACAGTGAGAGCAGCGCGATTTGAGTGAGGGACGGCGAATTTGGCCGCGCCACACATTTCTCCGACCGAAAAGGCTGAAATGGCTGCCGGCTCACAAACTGACTGAAGACAGTGAGAGCAGCGAGATTGGAGGAGAGGGACGGCGAAATGGGCCGCGCCACACATTTATGAGATCTGGCTCCCAAACTGACTGAACACAGTGAGAGCAGCGCGATTTGAGTGAGGGACGGCGAATTTGGCCGCGCCACACATTTCTCCGACCGAAAAGGCTGAAATGGCTGCCGGCTCACAAACTGACTGAAGACAGTGAGAGCAGCGAGATTGGAGGAGAGGGACGGCGAAATGGGCCGCGCCACACATTTCTGAGATCTGGCTCCCAAACTGACTGAACACAGTGAGAGCAGCGCGATTTGAGTGAGGGACGGCGAATTTGGCCGCGCCACACATTTCTCCGACCGAAAAGGCTGAGACAGTGAGAGCAGCGAGATTGGAGGAGAGGGACGGCGAAATGGGCCGCGCCACACATTTCTGAGATCTGGCTCCCAAACTGACTGAACACAGTGAGAGCAGCGCAATTTGAGTGAGGGACGGCGAATTTGGCCGCGCCACACATTTCTCCGACCGAAAAGGCTGAAATGGCTGCTGGCTCACAAACTGACTGAAGACAGTGAGAGCAGCGAGATTGGAGGAGAGGGACGGCGAAATGGGCCGCGCCACACATTTATGAGATCTGGCTCCCAAACTGACTGAACACAGTGAGAGCAGCGCGATTTGAGTGAGGGACGGCGAATTTGGCCGCGCCACACATTTCTCCGACCGAAAAGGCTGAAATGGCTGCCGGCTCACAAACTGACTGAAGACAGTGAGAGCAGCGAGATTGGAGGAGAGGGACGGCGAAATGGGCCGCGCCACACATTTCTGAGATCTGGCTCCCAAACTGACTGAACACAGTGAGAGCAGCGCGATTTGAGTGAGGGACGGCGAATTTGGCCGCGCCACACATTTCTCCGACCGAAAAGGCTGAAATGGCTGCCGGCTCACAAACTGACTGAAGACAGTGAGAGCAGCGAGATTGGAGGAGAGGGACGGCGAAATGGGCCGCGCCACACATTTATGAGATCTGGCTCCCAAACTGACTGAACACAGTGAGAGCAGCGCGATTTGAGTGAGGGACGGCGAATTTGGCCGCGCCACACATTTCTCCGACCGAAAAGGCTGAGACAGTGAGAGCAGCGAGATTGGAGGAGAGGGACGGCGAAATGGGCCGCGCCACACATTTCTGAGATCTGGCTCCCAAACTGACTGAACACAGTGAGAGCAGCGCAATTTGAGTGAGGGACGGCGAATTTGGCCGCGCCACACATTTCTCCGACCGAAAAGGCTGAAATGGCTGCCGGCTCACAAACTGACTGAAGACAGTGAGAGCAGCGAGATTGGAGGAGAGGGACGGCGAAATGGGCCGCGCCACACATTTATGAGATCTGGCTCCCAAACTGACTGAACACAGTGAGAGCAGCGCGATTTGAGTGAGGGACGGCGAATTTGGCCGCGCCACACATTTCTCCGACCGAAAAGGCTGAAATGGCTGCCGGCTCACAAACTGACTGAAGACAGTGAGAGCAGCGAGATTGGAGGAGAGGGACGGCGAAATGGGCCGCGCCACACATTTATGAGATCTGGCTCCCAAACTGACTGAACACAGTGAGAGCAGCGCGATTTGAGTGAGGGACGGCGAATTTGGCCGCGCCACACATTTCTCCGACCGAAAAGGCTGAAATGGCTGCCGGCTCACAAACTGACTGAAGACAGTGAGAGCAGCGAGATTGGAGGAGAGGGACGGCGAAATGGGCCGCGCCACACATTTATGAGATCTGGCTCCCAAACTGACTGAACACAGTGAGAGCAGCGCGATTTGAGTGAGGGACGGCGAATTTGGCCGCGCCACACATTTCTCCGACCGAAAAGGCTGAAATGGCTGCCGGCTCACAAACTGACTGAAGACACACATTTCTCCGACCGAAAAGGCTGAAATGGCTGCCGGCTCACAAACTGACTGAAGACAGTGAGAGCAGCGAGATTGGAGGAGAGGGACGGCGAAATGGGCCGCGCCACACATTTCTGAGATCTGGCTCCCAAACTGACTGAACACAGTGAGAGCAGCGCGATTTGAGTGAGGGACGGCGAATTTGGCCGCGCCACACATTTCTCCGACCGAAAAGGCTGAAATGGCTGCCGGCTCACAAACTGACTGAAGACAGTGAGAGCAGCGAGATTGGAGGAGAGGGACGGCGAAATGGGCCGCGCCACACATTTCTGAGATCTGGCTCCCAAACTGACTGAACACAGTGAGAGCAGCGCGATTTGAGTGAGGGACGGCGAATTTGGCCGCGCCACACATTTCTCCGACCGAAAAGGCTGAAATGGCTGCCGGCTCACAAACTGACTGAAGACAGTGAGAGCAGCGAGATTGGAGGAGAGGGACGGCGAAATGGGCCGCGCCACACATTTCTGAGATCTGGCTCCCAAACTGACTGAACACAGTGAGAGCAGCGCGATTTGAGTGAGGGACGGCGAATTTGGCCGCGCCACACATTTCTCCGACCGAAAAGGCTGAAATGGCTGCCGGCTCACAAACTGACTGAAGACAGTGAGAGCAGCGAGATTGGAGGAGAGGGACGGCGAAATGGGCCGCGCCACACATTTCTGAGATCTGGCTCCCAAACTGACTGAACACAGTGAGAGCAGCGCGATTTGAGTGAGGGACGGCGAATTTGGCCGCGCCACACATTTCTCCGACCGAAAAGGCTGAAATGGCTGCCGGCTCACAAACTGACTGAAGACAGTGAGAGCAGCGAGATTGGAGGAGAGGGACGGCGAAATGGGCCGCGCCACACATTTCTGAGATCTGGCTCCCAAACTGACTGAACACAGTGAGAGCAGCGCGATTTGAGTGAGGGACGGCGAATTTGGCCGCGCCACACATTTCTCCGACCGAAAAGGCTGAAATGGCTGCCGGCTCACAAACTGACTGAAGACAGTGAGAGCAGCGAGATTGGAGGAGAGGGACGGCGAAATGGGCCGCGCCACACATTTCTGAGATCTGGCTCCCAAACTGACTGAACACAGTGAGAGCAGCGCGATTTGAGTGAGGGACGGCGAATTTGGCCGCGCCACACATTTCTCCGACCGAAAAGGCTGAAATGGCTGCCGGCTCACAAACTGACTGAAGACAGTGAGAGCAGCGAGATTGGAGGAGAGGGACGGCGAAATGGGCCGCGCCACACATTTCTGAGATCTGGCTCCCAAACTGACTGAACACAGTGAGAGCAGCGCGATTTGAGTGAGGGACGGCGAATTTGGCCGCGCCACACATTTCTCCGACCGAAAAGGCTGAAATGGCTGCCGGCTCACAAACTGACTGAAGACAGTGAGAGCAGCGAGATTGGAGGAGAGGGACGGCGAAATGGGCCGCGCCACACATTTCTGAGATCTGGCTCCCAAACTGACTGAACACAGTGAGAGCAGCGCGATTTGAGTGAGGGACGGCGAATTTGGCCGCGCCACACATTTCTCCGACCGAAAAGGCTGAAATGGCTGCCGGCTCACAAACTGACTGAAGACAGTGAGAGCAGCGAGATTGGAGGAGAGGGACGGCGAAATGGGCCGCGCCACACATTTCTGAGATCTGGCTCCCAAACTGACTGAACACAGTGAGAGCAGCGCGATTTGAGTGAGGGACGGCGAATTTGGCCGCGCCACACATTTCTCCGACCGAAAAGGCTGAAATGGCTGCCGGCTCACAAACTGACTGAAGACAGTGAGAGCAGCGAGATTGGAGGAGAGGGACGGCCAAATGGGCCGCGCCACACATTTCTGAGATCTGGCTCCCAAACTGACTGAACACAGTGAGAGCAGCGCGATTTGAGTGAGGGACGGCGAATTTGGCCGCGCCACACATTTCTCCGACCGAAAAGGCTGAAATGGCTGCCGGCTCACAAACTGACTGAAGACAGTGAGAGCAGCGAGATTGGAGGAGAGGGACGGCGAAATGGGCCGCGCCACACATTTCTGAGATCTGGCTCCCAAACTGACTGAACACAGTGAGAGCAGCGCGATTTGAGTGAGGGACGGCGAATTTGGCCGCGCCACACATTTCTCCGACCGAAAAGGCTGAAATGGCTGCCGGCTCACAAACTGACTGAAGACAGTGAGAGCAGCGAGATTGGAGGAGAGGGACGGCGAAATGGGCCGCGCCACACATTTCTGAGATCTGGCTCCCAAACTGACTGAACACAGTGAGAGCAGCGCGATTTGAGTGAGGGACGGCGAATTTGGCCGCGCCACATTTCTCCGCCCCTGAAAGGCTGAAATGGCTGCTGCTCCTGGCAGCGAGCTTGGAGGAGAGGGACGGAGAAATGTGGGCGCGGCCAAATTCGCCGTCCCTCACTCAAATCGCGCTGCTCTCACTGTGTTCAGTCAGTTTGGGAGCCAGATCTCAGAAATGTGTGGCGCGGCCCATTTCGCCGTCCCTCTCCTCCAATCTCGCTGCTCTCACTGTCTTCAGTCAGTTTGTGAGCCGGCAGCCATTTCAGCCGTTTCGGTCGGAGAAATGTGTGGCGCGGCCAAATTCGCCGTCCCTCACTCAAATCGCGCTGCTCTCACTGTGTTCAGTCAGTTTGGGAGCCAGATCTCAGAAATGTGTGGCGCGGCCCATTTCGCCGTCCCTCTCCTCCAATCTCGCTGCTCTCACTGTCTTCAGTCAGTTTGTGAGCCGGCAGCCATTTCAGCCTTTTCGGTCGGAGAAATGTGTGGCGCGGCCAAATTCGCCGTCCCTCACTCAAATCGCGCTGCTCTCACTGTGTTCAGTCAGTTTGGGAGCCAGATCTCAGAAATGTGTGGCGCGGCCCATTTCGCCGTCCCTCTCCTCCAATCTCGCTGCTCTCACTGTCTTCAGTCAGTTTGTGAGCCGGCAGCCATTTCAGCCGTTTCGGTCGGAGAAATGTGTGGCGCGGCCAAATTCGCCGTCCCTCACTCAAATCGCGCTGCTCTCACTGTGTTCAGTCAGGTTGGGAGCCAGATCTCAAATCTCGCTGCTCTCACTGTCTTCAGTCAGTTTGTGAGCCGGCAGCCATTTCAGCCTTTTCGGTCGGAGAAATGTGTGGCGCGGCCAAATTCGCCGTCCCTCACTCAAATCGCGCTGCTCTCACTGTGTTCAGTCAGTTTGGGAGCCAGATCTCAGAAATGTGTGGCGCGGCCCATTTCGCCGTCCCTCTCCTCCAATCTCGCTGCTCTCACTGTCTTCAGTCAGTTTGTGAGCCGGCAGCCATTTCAGCCGTTTCGGTCGGAGAAATGTGTGGCGCGGCCAAATTCGCCGTCCCTCACTCAAATCGCGCTGCTCTCACTGTGTTCAGTCAGTTTGGGAGCCAGATCTCAGAAATGTGTGGCGCGGCCCATTTCGCCGTCCCTCTCCTCCAATCTCGCTGCTCTCACTGTCTTCAGTCAGTTTGTGAGCCGGCAGCCATTTCAGCCTTTTCGGTCGGAGAAATGTGTGGCGCGGCCAAATTCGCCGTCCCTCACTCAAATCGCGCTGCTCTCACTGTGTTCAGTCAGTTTGGGAGCCAGATCTCAGAAATGTGTGGCGCGGCCCATTTCGCCGTCCCTCTCCTCCAATCTCGCTGCTCTCACTGTCTTCAGTCAGTTTGTGAGCCGGCAGCCATTTCAGCCGTTTCGGTCGGAGAAATGTGTGGCGCGGCCAAATTCGCCGTCCCTCACTCAAATCGCGCTGCTCTCACTGTGTTCAGTCAGGTTGGGAGCCAGATCTCAGAAATGTGTGGCGCGGCCCATTTCGCCGTCCCTCTCCTCCAATCTCGCTGCTCTCACTGTCTTCAGTCAGTTTGTGAGCCGGCAGCCATTTCAGCCGTTTCGGTCGGAGAAATGTGTGGCGCGGCCAAATTCGCCGTCCCTCACTCAAATCGCGCTGCTCTCACTGTGTTCAGTCAGTTTGGGAGCCAGATCTCAGAAATGTGTGGCGCGGCCCATTTCGCCGTCCCTCTCCTCCAATCTCGCTGCTCTCACTGTCTTCAGTCAGTTTGTGAGCCGGCAGCCATTTCAGCCTTGTCGGTCGGAGAAATGTGTGGCGCGGCCAAATTCGCCGTCCCTCACTCAAATCGCGCTGCTCTCACTGTGTTCAGTCAGTTTGGGAGCCAGATCTCAGAAATGTGTGGCGCGGCCCATTTCGCCGTCCCTCTCCTCCAATCTCGCTGCTCTCACTGTCTTCAGTCAGTTTGGGAGCCGGCAGCCATTTCAGCCTTGTCGGTCGGAGAAAAGTGTGGCGCGGCCAAATTCGCCGTCCCTCACTCAAATCGCGCTGCTCTCACTGTGTTCAGTCAGTTTGGGAGCCAGATCTCAGAAATGTGTGGCGCGGCCCATTTCGCCGTCCCTCTCCTCCAATCTCGCTGCTCTCACTGTCTTCAGTCAGTTTGTGAGCCGGCAGCCATTTCAGCCTTGTCGGTCGGAGAAATGTGTGGCGCGGCCAAATTCGCCGTCCCTCACTCAAATCGCGCTGCTCTCACTGTGTTCAGTCAGTTTGGGAGCCAGATCTCAGAAATGTGTGGCGCGGCCCATTTCGCCGTCCCTCTCCTCCAATCTCGCTGCTCTCACTGTCTTCAGTCAGTTTGTGAGCCGGCAGCCATTTCAGCCGTTTCGGTCGGAGAAATGTGTGGCGCGGCCAAATTCGCCGTCCCTCACTCAAATCGCGCTGCTCTCACTGTGTTCAGTCAGTTTGGGAGCCAGATCTCAGAAATGTGTGGCGCGGCCCATTTCGCCGTCCCTCTCCTCCAATCTCGCTGCTCTCACTGTCTTCAGTCAGTTTGTGAGCCGGCAGCCATTTCAGCCTTGTCGGTCGGAGAAATGTGTGGCGCGGCCAAATTCGCCGTCCCTCACTCAAATCGCGCTGCTCTCACTGTGTTCAGTCAGTTTGGGAGCCAGATCTCAGAAATGTGTGGCGCGGCCCATTTCGCCGTCCCTCTCCTCCAATCTCGCTGCTCTCACTGTCTTCAGTCAGTTTGGGGAGCCGGCAGCCATTTCAGCCTTGTCGGTCGGAGAAAAGTGTGGCGCGGCCAAATTCGCCGTCCCTCACTCAAATCGCGCTGCTCTCACTGTGTTCAGTCAGTTTGGGAGCCAGATCTCAGAAATGTGTGGCGCGGCCCATTTCGCCGTCCCTCTCCTCCAATCTCGCTGCTCTCACTGTCTTCAGTCAGTTTGTGAGCCGGCAGCCATTTCAGCCTTGTCGGTCGGAGAAATGTGTGGCGCGGCCAAATTCGCCGTCCCTCACTCAAATCGCGCTGCTCTCACTGTGTTCAGTCAGTTTGGGAGCCAGATCTCAGAAATGTGTGGCGCGGCCCATTTCGCCGTCCCTCTCCTCCAATCTCGCTGCTCTCACTGTCTTCAGTCAGTTTGTGAGCCGGCAGCCATTTCAGCCGTTTCGGTCGGAGAAATGTGTGGCGCGGCCAAATTCGCCGTCCCTCACTCAAATCGCGCTGCTCTCACTGTGTTCAGTCAGTTTGGGAGCCAGATCTCAGAAATGTGTGGCGCGGCCCATTTCGCCGTCCCTCTCCTCCAATCTCGCTGCTCTCACTGTCTTCAGTCAGTTTGTGAGCCGGCAGCCATTTCAGCCGTTTCGGTCGGAGAAATGTGTGGCGCGGCCAAATTCGCCGTCCCTCACTCAAATCGCGCTGCTCTCACTGTGTTCAGTCAGTTTGGGAGCCAGATCTCAGAAATGTGTGGCGCGGCCCATTTCGCCGTCCCTCTCCTCCAATCTCGCTGCTCTCACTGTCTTCAGTCAGTTTGTGAGCCGGCAGCCATTTCAGCCTTGTCGGTCGGAGAAATGTGTGGCGCGGCCAAATTCGCCGTCCCTCACTCAAATCGCGCTGCTCTCACTGTGTTCAGTCAGTTTGGGAGCCAGATCTCAGAAATGTGTGGCGCGGCCCATTTCGCCGTCCCTCTCCTCCAATCTCGCTGCTCTCACTGTCTTCAGTCAGTTTGGGAGCCGGCAGCCATTTCAGCCTTGTCGGTCGGAGAAATGTGTGGCGCGGCCAAATTCGCCGTCCCTCACTCAAATCGCGCTGCTCTCACTGTGTTCAGTCAGTTTGGGAGCCAGATCTCAGAAATGTGTGGCGCGGCCCATTTCGCCGTCCCTCTCCTCCAATCTCGCTGCTCTCACTGTCTTCAGTCAGTTTGTGAGCCGGCAGCCATTTCAGCCTTGTCGGTCGGAGAAATGTGTGGCGCGGCCAAATTCGCCGTCCCTCACTCAAATCGCGCTGCTCTCACTGTGTTCAGTCAGTTTGGGAGCCAGATCTCAGAAATGTGTGGCGCGGCCCATTTCGCCGTCCCTCTCCTCCAATCTCGCTGCTCTCACTGTCTTCAGTCAGTTTGGGAGCCGGCAGCCATTTCAGCCTTGTCGGTCGGAGAAATGTGTGGCGCGGCCAAATTCGCCGTCCCTCACTCAAATCGCGCTGCTCTCACTGTGTTCAGTCAGTTTGGGAGCCAGATCTCAGAAATGTGTGGCGCGGCCCATTTCGCCGTCCCTCTCCTCCAATCTCGCTGCTCTCACTGTCTTCAGTCAGTTTGGGAGCCGGCAGCCATTTCAGCCTTTTCGGTCGGAGAAATGTGTGGCGCGGCCAAATTCGCCGTCCCTCACTCAAATCGCGCTGCTCTCACTGTGTTCAGTCAGTTTGGGAGCCAGATCTCAGAAATGTGTGGCGCGGCCCATTTCGCCGTCCCTCTCCTCCAATCTCGCTGCTCTCACTGTCTTCAGTCAGTTTATGAGCCGGCAGCCATTTCAGCCTTTTCGGTCGGAGAAATGTGTGGCGCGGCCAAATTCGCCGTCCCTCACTCAAATCGCGCTGCTCTCACTGTGTTCAGTCAGTTTGGGAGCCAGATCTCAGAAATGTGTGGCGCGGCCCATTTCGCCGTCCCTCTCCTCCAATCTCGCTGCTCTCACTGTCTTCAGTCAGTTTGGGAGCCGGCAGCCATTTCAGCCTTTTCGGTCGGAGAAATGTGTGGCGCGGCCAAATTCGCCGTCCCTCACTCAAATCGCGCTGCTCTCACTGTGTTCAGTCAGTTTGGGAGCCAGATCTCAGAAATGTGTGGCGCGGCCCATTTCGCCGTCCCTCTCCTCCAATCTCGCTGCTCTCACTGTCTTCAGTCAGTTTGTGAGCCGGCAGCCATTTCAGCCTTTTCGGTCGGAGAAATGTGTGGCGCGGCCAAATTCGCCGTACCTCACTCAAATCGCGCTGCTCTCACTGTGTTCAGTCAGTTTGGGAGCCAGATCTCAGAAATGTGTGGCGCGGCCCATTTCGCCGTCCCTCTCCTCCAATCTCGCTGCTCTCACTGTCTTCAGTCAGTTTGTGAGCCGGCAGCCATTTCAGCCTTTTCGGTCGGAGAAATGTGTGGCGCGGCCAAATTCGCCGTCCCTCACTCAAATCGCGCTGCTCTCACTGTGTTCAGTCAGTTTGGGAGCCAGATCTCAGAAATGTGTGGCGCGGCCCATTTCGCCGTCCCTCTCCTCCAATCTCGCTGCTCTCACTGTCTTCAGTCAGTTTGTGAGCCGGCAGCCATTTCAGCCTTTTCGGTCGGAGAAATGTGTGGCGCGGCCAAATTCGCCGTCCCTCACTCAAATCGCGCTGCTCTCACTGTGTTCAGTCAGTTTGGGAGCCAGATCTCAGAAATGTGTGGCGCGGCCCATTTCGCCGTCCCTCTCCTCCAATCTCGCTGCTCTCACTGTCTTCAGTCAGTTTGGGAGCCGGCAGCCATTTCAGCCTTTTCGGTCGGAGAAATGTGTGGCGCGGCCAAATTCGCCGTCCCTCACTCAAATCGCGCTGCTCTCACTGTGTTCAGTCAGTTTGGGAGCCAGATCTCAGAAATGTGTGGCGCGGCCCATTTCGCCGTCCCTCTCCTCCAATCTCGCTGCTCTCACTGTCTTCAGTCAGTTTGGGAGCCGGCAGCCATTTCAGCCTTTTCGGTCGGAGAAATGTGTGGCGCGGCCAAATTCGCCGTCCCTCACTCAAATCGCGCTGCTCTCACTGTGTTCAGTCAGTTTGGGAGCCAGATCTCAGAAATGTGTGGCGCGGCCCATTTCGCCGTCCCTCTCCTCCAATCTCGCTGCTCTCACTGTCTTCAGTCAGTTTGGGAGCCGGCAGCCATTTCAGCCTTTTCGGTCGGAGAAATGTGTGGCGCGGCCAAATTCGCCGTCCCTCACTCAAATCGCGCTGCTCTCACTGTGTTCAGTCAGTTTGGGAGCCAGATCTCAGAAATGTGTGGCGCGGCCCATTTCGCCGTCCCTCTCCTCCAATCTCGCTGCTCTCACTGTCTTCAGTCAGTTTGGGAGCCGGCAGCCATTTCAGCCTTTTCGGTCGGAGAAATGTGTGGCGCGGCCAAATTCGCCGTCCCTCACTCAAATCGCGCTGCTCTCACTGTGTTCAGTCAGTTTGGGAGCCAGATCTCAGAAATGTGTGGCGCGGCCCATTTCGCCGTCCCTCTCCTCCAATCTCGCTGCTCTCACTGTCTTCAGTCAGTTTGGGAGCCGGCAGCCATTTCAGCCTTTTCGGTCGGAGAAATGTGTGGCGCGGCCAAATTCGCCGTCCCTCACTCAAATCGCGCTGCTCTCACTGTGTTCAGTCAGTTTGGGAGCCAGATCTCAGAAATGTGTGGCGCGGCCCATTTCGCCGTCCCTCTCCTCCAATCTCGCTGCTCTCACTGTCTTCAGTCAGTTTGGGAGCCGGCAGCCATTTCAGCCTTGTCGGTCGGAGAAATGTGTGGCGCGGCCAAATTCGCCGTCCCTCACTCAAATCGCGCTGCTCTCACTGTGTTCAGTCAGTTTGGGAGCCAGATCTCAGAAATGTGTGGCGCGGCCCATTTCGCCGTCCCTCTCCTCCAATCTCGCTGCTCTCACTGTCTTCAGTCAGTTTGTGAGCCGGCAGCCATTTCAGCCTTTTCGGTCGGAGAAATGTGTGGCGCGGCCAAATTCGCCGTCCCTCACTCAAATCGCGCTGCTCTCACTGTGTTCAGTCAGTTTGGGAGCCAGATCTCAGAAATGTGTGGCGCGGCCCATTTCGCCGTCCCTCTCCTCCAATCTCGCTGCTCTCACTGTCTTCAGTCAGTTTGGAGCCGGCAGCCATTTCAGCCTTTTCGGTCGGAGAAATGTGTGGCGCGGCCAAATTCGCCGTCCCTCACTCAAATCGCGCTGCTCTCACTGTGTTCAGTCAGTTTGGGAGCCAGATCTCAGAAATGTGTGGCGCGGCCCATTTCGCCGTCCCTCTCCTCCAATCTCGCTGCTCTCACTGTCTTCAGTCAGTTTGTGAGCCGGCAGCCATTTCAGCCTTTTCGGTCGGAGAAATGTGTGGCGCGGCCAAATTCGCCGTCCCTCACTCAAATCGCGCTGCTCTCACTGTGTTCAGTCAGTTTGGGAGCCAGATCTCAGAAATGTGTGGCGCGGCCCATTTCGCCGTCCCTCTCCTCCAATCTCGCTGCTCTCACTGTCTTCAGTCAGTTTGTGAGCCGGCAGCCATTTCAGCCTTGTCGGTCGGAGAAATGTGTGGCGCGGCCAAATTCGCCGTCCCTCACTCAAATCGCGCTGCTCTCACTGTGTTCAGTCAGTTTGGGAGCCAGATCTCAGAAATGTGTGGCGCGGCCCATTTCGCCGTCCCTCTCCTCCAATCTCGCTGCTCTCACTGTCTTCAGTCAGTTTGTGAGCCGGCAGCCATTTCAGCCTTTTCGGTCGGAGAAATGTGTGGCGCGGCCAAATTCGCCGTCCCTCACTCAAATCGCGCTGCTCTCACTGTGTTCAGTCAGTTTGGGAGCCAGATCTCAGAAATGTGTGGCGCGGCCCATTTCGCCGTCCCTCTCCTCCAATCTCGCTGCTCTCACTGTCTTCAGTCAGTTTGTGAGCCGGCAGCCATTTCAGCCTTTTCGGTCGGAGAAATGTGTGGCGCGGCCAAATTCGCCGTCCCTCACTCAAATCGCGCTGCTCTCACTGTGTTCAGTCAGTTTGGGAGCCAGATCTCAGAAATGTGTGGCGCGGCCCATTTCGCCGTCCCTCTCCTCCAATCTCGCTGCTCTCACTGTCTTCAGTCAGTTTGGGAGCCGGCAGCCATTTCAGCCTTTTCGGTCGGAGAAATGTGTGGCGCGGCCAAATTCGCCGTCCCTCACTCAAATCGCGCTGCTCTCACTGTGTTCAGTCAGTTTGGGAGCCAGATCTCAGAAATGTGTGGCGCGGCCCATTTCGCCGTCCCTCTCCTCCAATCTCGCTGCTCTCACTGTCTTCAGTCAGTTTGGGAGCCGGCAGCCATTTCAGCCTTTTCGGTCGGAGAAATGTGTGGCGCGGCCAAATTCGCCGTCACTCTCTCACTGTGTT
Organism: Centroberyx affinis; assembly: GCF_046629955.1. NCBI lineage: Eukaryota > Metazoa > Chordata > Actinopteri > Beryciformes > Berycidae > Centroberyx > Centroberyx affinis. The sequence continues at coordinate 12,625 of NW_027284602.1, read as the reverse complement.
CAGTCAGTTTGGGAGCCAGATCTCAGAAATGTGTGGCGCGGCCCATTTCGCCGTCCCTCTCCTCCAATCTCGCTGCTCTCACTGTCTTCAGTCAGTTTGGGAGCCGGCAGCCATTTCAGCCTTTTCGGTCGGAGAAATGTGTGGCGCGGCCAAATTCGCCGTCCCTCACTCAAATCGCGCTGCTCTCACTGTGTTCAGTCAGTTTGGGAGCCAGATCTCAGAAATGTGTGGCGCGGCCCATTTCGCCGTCCCTCTCCTCCAATCTCGCTGCTCTCACTGTCTTCAGTCAGTTTGGGAGCCGGCAGCCATTTCAGCCTTTTCGGTCGGAGAAATGTGTGGCGCGGCCAAATTCGCCGTCCCTCACTCAAATCGCGCTGCTCTCACTGTGTTCAGTCAGTTTGGGAGCCAGATCTCAGAAATGTGTGGCGCGGCCCATTTCGCCGTCCCTCTCCTCCAATCTCGCTGCTCTCACTGTCTTCAGTCAGTTTGTGAGCCGGCAGCCATTTCAGCCTTTTCGGTCGGAGAAATGTGTGGCAGCGGCCAAATTCGCCGTCCCCTCACTCACATCGCGCTGCTCTCACTGTGTTCAGTCAGTTTGGGAGCCAGATCTCAGAAATGTGGTGGCGCGGCCATTTCGCCGTCCCTCTCCTCCAATCTCGCTGCTCTCACTGTCTTCAGTCAGTTTTTTGTGAGCCGGCAGCCATTTCAGCCTTTTCGGTCGGAGAAATGTGTGGCGCGGCCAAATTCGCCGTCCCTCATCAAATCGCGCTGCTCTCACTGTGTTCAGTCAGTTTGGGAGCCAGATCTCAGAAATGTGTGGCGCGGCCCATTTCGCCGTCCCTCTCCTCCAATCTCGCTGCTCTCACTGTCTTCAGTCAGTTTGTGAGCCGGCAGCCATTTCAGCCTTTTCGGTCGGAGAAATGTGTGGCGCGGCCAAATTCGCCGTCCCTCACTCAAATCGCGCTGCTCTCACTGTGTTCAGTCAGTTTGGGAGCCAGATCTCAGAAATGTGTGGCGCGGCCCATTTCGCCGTCCCTCTCCTCCAATCTCGCTGCTCTCACTGTCTTCAGTCAGTTTGTGAGCCGGCAGCCATTTCAGCCTTTTCGGTCGGAGAAATGTGTGGCGCGGCCAAATTCGCCGTCCCTCACTCAAATCGCGCTGCTCTCACTGTGTTCAGTCAGTTTGGGAGCCAGATCTCAGAAATGTGTGGCGCGGCCCATTTCGCCGTCCCTCTCCTCCAATCTCGCTGCTCTCACTGTCTTCAGTCAGTTTGTGAGCCGGCAGCCATTTCAGCCTTTTCGGTCGGAGAAATGTGTGGCGCGGCCAAATTCGCCGTCCCTCACTCAAATCGCGCTGCTCTCACTGTGTTCAGTCAGTTTGGGAGCCAGATCTCAGAAATGTGTGGCGCGGCCCATTTCGCCGTCCCTCTCCTCCAATCTCGCTGCTCTCACTGTCTTCAGTCAGTTTGTGAGCCGGCAGCCATTTCAGCCTTTTCGGTCGGAGAAATGTGTGGCGCGGCCAAATTCGCCGTCCCTCACTCAAATCGCGCTGCTCTCACTGTGTTCAGTCAGTTTGGGAGCCAGATCTCAGAAATGTGTGGCGCGGCCCATTTCGCCGTCCCTCTCCTCCAATCTCGCTGCTCTCACTGTCTTCAGTCAGTTTGTGAGCCGGCAGCCATTTCAGCCTTTTCGGTCGGAGAAATGTGTGGCGCGGCCAAATTCGCCGTCCCTCACTCAAATCGCGCTGCTCTCACTGTGTTCAGTCAGTTTGGGAGCCAGATCTCAGAAATGTGTGGCGCGGCCCATTTCGCCGTCCCTCTCCTCCAATCTCGCTGCTCTCACTGTCTTCAGTCAGTTTGTGAGCCGGCAGCCATTTCAGCCTTTTCGGTCGGAGAAATGTGTGGCGCGGCCAAATTCGCCGTCCCTCACTCAAATCGCGCTGCTCTCACTGTGTTCAGTCAGTTTGGGAGCCAGATCTCAGAAATGTGTGGCGCGGCCCATTTCGCCGTCCCTCTCCTCCAATCTCGCTGCTCTCACTGTCTTCAGTCAGTTTGTGAGCCGGCAGCCATTTCAGCCTTTTCGGTCGGAGAAATGTGTGGCGCGGCCAAATTCGCCGTCCCTCACTCAAATCGCGCTGCTCTCACTGTGTTCAGTCAGTTTGGGAGCCAGATCTCAGAAATGTGTGGCGCGGCCCATTTCGCCGTCCCTCTCCTCCAATCTCGCTGCTCTCACTGTCTTCAGTCAGTTTGTGAGCCGGCAGCCATTTCAGCCTTTTCGGTCGGAGAAATGTGTGGCGCGGCCAAATTCGCCGTCCCTCACTCAAATCGCGCTGCTCTCACTGTGTTCAGTCAGTTTGGGAGCCAGATCTCAGAAATGTGTGGCGCGGCCCATTTCGCCGTCCCTCTCCTCCAATCTCGCTGCTCTCACTGTCTTCAGTCAGTTTGTGAGCCGGCAGCCATTTCAGCCTTTTCGGTCGGAGAAATGTGTGGCGCGGCCAAATTCGCCGTCCCTCACTCAAATCGCGCTGCTCTCACTGTGTTCAGTCAGTTTGGGAGCCAGATCTCAGAAATGTGTGGCGCGGCCCATTTCGCCGTCCCTCTCCTCCAATCTCGCTGCTCTCACTGTCTTCAGTCAGTTTGTGAGCCGGCAGCCATTTCAGCCTTTTCGGTCGGAGAAATGTGTGGCGCGGCCAAATTCGCCGTCCCTCACTCAAATCGCGCTGCTCTCACTGTGTTCAGTCAGTTTGGGAGCCAGATCTCAGAAATGTGTGGCGCGGCCCATTTCGCCGTCCCTCTCCTCCAATCTCGCTGCTCTCACTGTCTTCAGTCAGTTTGTGAGCCGGCAGCCATTTCAGCCTTTTCGGTCGGAGAAATGTGTGGCGCGGCCAAATTCGCCGTCCCTCACTCAAATCGCGCTGCTCTCACTGTGTTCAGTCAGTTTGGGAGCCAGATCTCAGAAATGTGTGGCGCGGCCCATTTCGCCGTCCCTCTCCTCCAATCTCGCTGCTCTCACTGTCTTCAGTCAGTTTGTGAGCCGGCAGCCATTTCAGCCTTTTCGGTCGGAGAAATGTGTGGCGCGGCCAAATTCGCCGTCCCTCACTCAAATCGCGCTGCTCTCACTGTGTTCAGTCAGTTTGGGAGCCAGATCTCAGAAATGTGTGGCGCGGCCCATTTCGCCGTCCCTCTCCTCCAATCTCGCTGCTCTCACTGTCTTCAGTCAGTTTGTGAGCCGGCAGCCATTTCAGCCTTTTCGGTCGGAGAAATGTGTGGCGCGGCCAAATTCGCCGTCCCTCACTCAAATCGCGCTGCTCTCACTGTGTTCAGTCAGTTTGGGAGCCAGATCTCAGAAATGTGTGGCGCGGCCCATTTCGCCGTCCCTCTCCTCCAATCTCGCTGCTCTCACTGTCTTCAGTCAGTTTGTGAGCCGGCAGCCATTTCAGCCTTTTCGGTCGGAGAAATGTGTGGCGCGGCCAAATTCGCCGTCCCTCACTCAAATCGCGCTGCTCTCACTGTGTTCAGTCAGTTTGGGAGCCAGATCTCAGAAATGTGTGGCGCGGCCCATTTCGCCGTCCCTCTCCTCCAATCTCGCTGCTCTCACTGTCTTCAGTCAGTTTGTGAGCCGGCAGCCATTTCAGCCTTTTCGGTCGGAGAAATGTGTGGCGCGGCCAAATTCGCCGTCCCTCACTCAAATCGCGCTGCTCTCACTGTGTTCAGTCAGTTTGGGAGCCAGATCTCAGAAATGTGTGGCGCGGCCCATTTCGCCGTCCCTCTCCTCCAATCTCGCTGCTCTCACTGTCTTCAGTCAGTTTGTGAGCCGGCAGCCATTTCAGCCTTTTCGGTCGGAGAAATGTGTGGCGCGGCCAAATTCGCCGTCCCTCACTCAAATCGCGCTGCTCTCACTGTGTTCAGTCAGTTTGGGAGCCAGATCTCAGAAATGTGTGGCGCGGCCCATTTCGCCGTCCCTCTCCTCCAATCTCGCTGCTCTCACTGTCTTCAGTCAGTTTGTGAGCCGGCAGCCATTTCAGCCTTTTCGGTCGGAGAAATGTGTGGCGCGGCCAAATTCGCCGTCCCTCACTCAAATCGCGCTGCTCTCACTGTGTTCAGTCAGTTTGGGAGCCAGATCTCAGAAATGTGTGGCGCGGCCCATTTCGCCGTCCCTCTCCTCCAATCTCGCTGCTCTCACTGTCTTCAGTCAGTTTGTGAGCCGGCAGCCATTTCAGCCTTTTCGGTCGGAGAAATGTGTGGCGCGGCCAAATTCGCCGTCCCTCACTCAAATCGCGCTGCTCTCACTGTGTTCAGTCAGTTTGGGAGCCAGATCTCAGAAATGTGTGGCGCGGCCCATTTCGCCGTCCCTCTCCTCCAATCTCGCTGCTCTCACTGTCTTCAGTCAGTTTGTGAGCCGGCAGCCATTTCAGCCTTTTCGGTCGGAGAAATGTGTGGCGCGGCCAAATTCGCCGTCCCTCACTCAAATCGCGCTGCTCTCACTGTGTTCAGTCAGTTTGGGAGCCAGATCTCAGAAATGTGTGGCGCGGCCCATTTCGCCGTCCCTCTCCTCCAATCTCGCTGCTCTCACTGTCTTCAGTCAGTTTGTGAGCCGGCAGCCATTTCAGCCTTTTCGGTCGGAGAAATGTGTGGCGCGGCCAAATTCGCCGTCCCTCACTCAAATCGCGCTGCTCTCACTGTGTTCAGTCAGTTTGGGAGCCAGATCTCAGAAATGTGTGGCGCGGCCCATTTCGCCGTCCCTCTCCTCCAATCTCGCTGCTCTCACTGTCTTCAGTCAGTTTGTGAGCCGGCAGCCATTTCAGCCTTTTCGGTCGGAGAAATGTGTGGCGCGGCCAAATTCGCCGTCCCTCACTCAAATCGCGCTGCTCTCACTGTGTTCAGTCAGTTTGGGAGCCAGATCTCAGAAATGTGTGGCGCGGCCCATTTCGCCGTCCCTCTCCTCCAATCTCGCTGCTCTCACTGTCTTCAGTCAGTTTGTGAGCCGGCAGCCATTTCAGCCTTTTCGGTCGGAGAAATGTGTGGCGCGGCCAAATTCGCCGTCCCTCACTCAAATCGCGCTGCTCTCACTGTGTTCAGTCAGTTTGGGAGCCAGATCTCAGAAATGTGTGGCGCGGCCCATTTCGCCGTCCCTCTCCTCCAATCTCGCTGCTCTCACTGTCTTCAGTCAGTTTGTGAGCCGGCAGCCATTTCAGCCTTTTCGGTCGGAGAAATGTGTGGCGCGGCCAAATTCGCCGTCCCTCACTCAAATCGCGCTGCTCTCACTGTGTTCAGTCAGTTTGGGAGCCAGATCTCAGAAATGTGTGGCGCGGCCCATTTCGCCGTCCCTCTCCTCCAATCTCGCTGCTCTCACTGTCTTCAGTCAGTTTGTGAGCCGGCAGCCATTTCAGCCTTTTCGGTCGGAGAAATGTGTGGCGCGGCCAAATTCGCCGTCCCTCACTCAAATCGCGCTGCTCTCACTGTGTTCAGTCAGTTTGGGAGCCAGATCTCAGAAATGTGTGGCGCGGCCCATTTCGCCGTCCCTCTCCTCCAATCTCGCTGCTCTCACTGTCTTCAGTCAGTTTGTGAGCCGGCAGCCATTTCAGCCTTTTCGGTCGGAGAAATGTGTGGCGCGGCCAAATTCGCCGTCCCTCACTCAAATCGCGCTGCTCTCACTGTGTTCAGTCAGTGTGTGAGCCAGATCTCAGAAATGTGTGGCGCGGCCCATTTCGCCGTCCCTCTCCTCCAATCTCGCTGCTCTCACTGTCTTCAGTCAGTTTGTGAGCCGGCAGCCATTTCAGCCTTTTCGGTCGGAGAAATGTGTGGCGCGGCCAAATTCGCCGTCCCTCACTCAAATCGCGCTGCTCTCACTGTGTTCAGTCAGTGTGTGAGCCAGATCTCAGAAATGTGTGGCGCGGCCCATTTCGCCGTCCCTCTCCTCCAATCTCGCTGCTCTCACTGTCTTCAGTCAGTTTGTGAGCCGGCAGCCATTTCAGCCTTTTCGGTCGGAGAAATGTGTGGCGCGGCCAAATTCGCCGTCCCTCACTCAAATCGCGCTGCTCTCACTGTGTTCAGTCAGTGTGTGAGCCAGATCTCAGAAATGTGTGGCGCGGCCCATTTCGCCGTCCCTCTCCTCCAATCTCGCTGCTCTCACTGTCTTCAGTCAGTTTGTGAGCCGGCAGCCATTTCAGCCTTTTCGGTCGGAGAAATGTGTGGCGCGGCCAAATTCGCCGTCCCTCACTCAAATCGCGCTGCTCTCACTGTGTTCAGTCAGTTTGGGAGCCAGATCTCAGAAATGTGTGGCGCGGCCATTTCGCCGTCCCTCTCCTCCAATCTCGCTGCTCTCACTGTCTTCAGTCAGTTTGTGAGCCGGCAGCCATTTCAGCCTTTTCGGTCGGAGAAATGTGTGGCGCGGCCAAATTCGCCGTCCCTCACTCAAATCGCGCTGCTCTCACTGTGTTCAGTCAGTTTGGGAGCCAGATCTCAGAAATGTGTGGCGCGGCCCATTTCGCCGTCCCTCTCCTCCAATCTCGCTGCTCTCACTGTCTTCAGTCAGTTTGTGAGCCGGCAGCCATTTCAGCCTTTTCGGTCGGAGAAATGTGTGGCGCGGCCAAATTCGCCGTCCCTCACTCAAATCGCGCTGCTCTCACTGTGTTCAGTCAGTGTGTGAGCCAGATCTCAGAAATGTGTGGCGCGGCCCATTTCGCCGTCCCTCTCCTCCAATCTCGCTGCTCTCACTGTCTTCAGTCAGTTTGTGAGCCGGCAGCCATTTCAGCCTTTTCGGTCGGAGAAATGTGTGGCGCGGCCAAATTCGCCGTCCCTCACTCAAATCGCGCTGCTCTCACTGTGTTCAGTCAGTTTGGGAGCCAGATCTCAGAAATGTGTGGCGCGGCCCATTTCGCCGTCCCTCTCCTCCAATCTCGCTGCTCTCACTGTCTTCAGTCAGTTTGTGAGCCGGCAGCCATTTCAGCCTTTTCGGTCGGAGAAATGTGTGGCGCGGCCAAATTCGCCGTCCCTCACTCAAATCGCGCTGCTCTCACTGTGTTCAGTCAGTTTGGGAGCCAGATCTCAGAAATGTGTGGCGCGGCCCATTTCGCCGTCCCTCTCCTCCAATCTCGCTGCTCTCACTGTCTTCAGTCAGTTTGTGAGCCGGCAGCCATTTCAGCCTTTTCGGTCGGAGAAATGTGTGGCGCGGCCAAATTCGCCGTCCCTCACTCAAATCGCGCTGCTCTCACTGTGTTCAGTCAGTTTGGGAGCCAGATCTCAGAAATGTGTGGCGCGGCCCATTTCGCCGTCCCTCTCCTCCAATCTCGCTGCTCTCACTGTCTTCAGTCAGTTTGTGAGCCGGCAGCCATTTCAGCCTTTTCGGTCGGAGAAATGTGTGGCGCGGCCAAATTCGCCGTCCCTCACTCAAATCGCGCTGCTCTCACTGTGTTCAGTCAGTGTGTGAGCCAGATCTCAGAAATGTGTGGCGCGGCCCATTTCGCCGTCCCTCTCCTCCAATCTCGCTGCTCTCACTGTCTTCAGTCAGTTTGTGAGCCGGCAGCCATTTCAGCCTTTTCGGTCGGAGAAATGTGTGGCGCGGCCAAATTCGCCGTCCCTCACTCAAATCGCGCTGCTCTCACTGTGTTCAGTCAGTGTGTGAGCCAGATCTCAGAAATGTGTGGCGCGGCCCATTTCGCCGTCCCTCTCCTCCAATCTCGCTGCTCTCACTGTCTTCAGTCAGTTTGTGAGCCGGCAGCCATTTCAGCCTTTTCGGTCGGAGAAATGTGTGGCGCGGCCAAATTCGCCGTCCCTCACTCAAATCGCGCTGCTCTCACTGTGTTCAGTCAGTGTGTGAGCCAGATCTCAGAAATGTGTGGCGCGGCCCATTTCGCCGTCCCTCTCCTCCAATCTCGCTGCTCTCACTGTCTTCAGTCAGTTTGTGAGCCGGCAGCCATTTCAGCCTTTTCGGTCGGAGAAATGTGTGGCGCGGCCAAATTCGCCGTCCCTCACTCAAATCGCGCTGCTCTCACTGTGTTCAGTCAGTTTGGGAGCCAGATCTCAGAAATGTGTGGCGCGGCCCATTTCGCCGTCCCTCTCCTCCAATCTCGCTGCTCTCACTGTCTTCAGTCAGTTTGTGAGCCGGCAGCCATTTCAGCCTTTTCGGTCGGAGAAATGTGTGGCGCGGCCAAATTCGCCGTCCCTCACTCAAATCGCGCTGCTCTCACTGTGTTCAGTCAGTTTGGGAGCCAGATCTCAGAAATGTGTGGCGCGGCCCATTTCGCCGTCCCTCTCCTCCAATCTCGCTGCTCTCACTGTCTTCAGTCAGTTTGTGAGCCGGCAGCCATTTCAGCCTTTTCGGTCGGAGAAATGTGTGGCGCGGCCAAATTCGCCGTCCCTCACTCAAATCGCGCTGCTCTCACTGTGTTCAGTCAGTTTGGGAGCCAGATCTCAGAAATGTGTGGCGCGGCCCATTTCGCCGTCCCTCTCCTCCAATCTCGCTGCTCTCACTGTCTTCAGTCAGTTTGTGAGCCGGCAGCCATTTCAGCCTTTTCGGTCGGAGAAATGTGTGGCGCGGCCAAATTCGCCGTCCCTCACTCAAATCGCGCTGCTCTCACTGTGTTCAGTCAGTTTGGGAGCCAGATCTCAGAAATGTGTGGCGCGGCCCATTTCGCCGTCCCTCTCCTCCAATCTCGCTGCTCTCACTGTCTTCAGTCAGTTTGTGAGCCGGCAGCCATTTCAGCCTTTTCGGTCGGAGAAATGTGTGGCGCGGCCAAATTCGCCGTCCCTCACTCAAATCGCGCTGCTCTCACTGTGTTCAGTCAGTTTGGGAGCCAGATCTCAGAAATGTGTGGCGCGGCCCATTTCGCCGTCCCTCTCCTCCAATCTCGCTGCTCTCACTGTCTTCAGTCAGTTTGTGAGCCGGCAGCCATTTCAGCCTTTTCGGTCGGAGAAATGTGTGGCGCGGCCAAATTCGCCGTCCCTCACTCAAATCGCGCTGCTCTCACTGTGTTCAGTCAGTTTGGGAGCCAGATCTCAGAAATGTGTGGCGCGGCCCATTTCGCCGTCCCTCTCCTCCAATCTCGCTGCTCTCACTGTCTTCAGTCAGTTTGTGAGCCGGCAGCCATTTCAGCCTTTTCGGTCGGAGAAATGTGTGGCGCGGCCAAATTCGCCGTCCCTCACTCAAATCGCGCTGCTCTCACTGTGTTCAGTCAGTTTGGGAGCCAGATCTCAGAAATGTGTGGCGCGGCCCATTTCGCCGTCCCTCTCCTCCAATCTCGCTGCTCTCACTGTCTTCAGTCAGTTTGTGAGCCGGCAGCCATTTCAGCCTTTTCGGTCGGAGAAATGTGTGGCGCGGCCAAATTCGCCGTCCCTCACTCAAATCGCGCTGCTCTCACTGTGTTCAGTCAGTTTGGGAGCCAGATCTCAGAAATGTGTGGCGCGGCCCATTTCGCCGTCCCTCTCCTCCAATCTCGCTGCTCTCACTGTCTTCAGTCAGTTTGTGAGCCGGCAGCCATTTCAGCCTTTTCGGTCGGAGAAATGTGTGGCGCGGCCAAATTCGCCGTCCCTCACTCAAATCGCGCTGCTCTCACTGTGTTCAGTCAGTGTGTGAGCCAGATCTCAGAAATGTGTGGCGCGGCCCATTTCGCCGTCCCTCTCCTCCAATCTCGCTGCTCTCACTGTCTTCAGTCAGTTTGTGAGCCGGCAGCCATTTCAGCCTTTTCGGTCGGAGAAATGTGTGGCGCGGCCAAATTCGCCGTCCCTCACTCAAATCGCGCTGCTCTCACTGTGTTCAGTCAGTTGTGGGAGCCAGATCTCAGAAATGTCGTTCCAATCTCGCTGCTCTCACTGTCTTCAGTCAGTTTGTGAGCCGCAGCCATTTCAGCCTTTTCGGTCGGAGAAATGTGTGGCGCGGCCAAATTCGCCGTCCCTCACTCAAATCGCGCTGCTCTCACTGTGTTCAGTCAGTTTGGGAGCCAGATCTCAGAAATGCAGCTTGTGAGCCAGATCTCAGAAATGTGTGGCGCGGCCCATTTCGCCGTCCCTCTCCTCCAATCTCGCTGCTCTCACTGTCTTCAGTCAGTTTGTGAGCCGGCAGCCATTTCAGCCTTTTCGGTCGGAGAAATGTGTGGCGCGGCCAAATTCGCCGTCCCTCACTCAAATCGCGCTGCTCTCACTGTGTTCAGTCAGCTTGTGAGCCAGATCTCAGAAATGTGTGGCGCGGCCCATTTCGCCGTCCCTCTCCTCCAGTCTCGCTGCTCTCACTGTCTTCAGTCAGTTTGTGAGCCGGCAGCCATTTCAGCCTTTTCGGTCGGAGAAATGTGTGGCGCGGCCAAATTCGCCGTCCCTCACTCAAATCGCGCTGCTCTCACTGTGTTCAGTCAGCTTGTGAGCCAGATCTCAGAAATGTGTGGCGCGGCCCATTTCGCCGTCCCTCTCCTCCAGTCTCGCTGCTCTCACTGTCTTCAGTCAGTTTGTGAGCCGGCAGCCATTTCAGCCTTTTCGGTCGGAGAAATGTGTGGCGCGGCCAAATTCGCCGTCCCTCACTCAAATCGCGCTGCTCTCACTGTGTTCAGTCAGCTTGTGAGCCAGATCTCAGAAATGTGTGGCGCGGCCCATTTCGCCGTCCCTCTCCTCCAGTCTCGCTGCTCTCACTGTCTTCAGTCAGTTTGTGAGCCGGCAGCCATTTCAGCCTTTTCGGTCGGAGAAATGTGTGGCGCGGCCAAATTCGCCGTCCCTCACTCAAATCGCGCTGCTCTCACTGTGTTCAGTCAGCTTGTGAGCCAGATCTCAGAAATGTGTGGCGCGGCCCATTTCGCCGTCCCTCTCCTCCAGTCTCGCTGCTCTCACTGTCTTCAGTCAGTTTGTGAGCCGGCAGCCATTTCAGCCTTTTCGGTCGGAGAAATGTGTGGCGCGGCCAAATTCGCCGTCCCTCACTCAAATCGCGCTGCTCTCACTGTGTTCAGTCAGCTTGTGAGCCAGATCTCAGAAATGTGTGGCGCGGCCCATTTCGCCGTCCCTCTCCTCCAGTCTCGCTGCTCTCACTGTCTTCAGTCAGTTTGTGAGCCGGCAGCCATTTCAGCCTTTTCGGTCGGAGAAATGTGTGGCGCGGCCAAATTCGCCGTCCCTCACTCAAATCGCGCTGCTCTCACTGTGTTCAGTCAGCTTGTGAGCCAGATCTCAGAAATGTGTGGCGCGGCCCATTTCGCCGTCCCTCTCCTCCAGTCTCGCTGCTCTCACTGTCTTCAGTCAGTTTGTGAGCCGGCAGCCATTTCAGCCTTTTCGGTCGGAGAAATGTGTGGCGCGGCCAAATTCGCCGTCCCTCACTCAAATCGCGCTGCTCTCACTGTGTTCAGTCAGCTTGTGAGCCAGATCTCAGAAATGTGTGGCGCGGCCCATTTCGCCGTCCCTCTCCTCCAGTCTCGCTGCTCTCACTGTCTTCAGTCAGTTTGTGAGCCGGCAGCCATTTCAGCCTTTTCGGTCGGAGAAATGTGTGGCGCGGCCAAATTCGCCGTCCCTCACTCAAATCGCGCTGCTCTCACTGTGTTCAGTCAGCTTGTGAGCCAGATCTCAGAAATGTGTGGCGCGGCCCATTTCGCCGTCCCTCTCCTCCAGTCTCGCTGCTCTCACTGTCTTCAGTCAGTTTGTGAGCCGGCAGCCATTTCAGCCTTTTCGGTCGGAGAAATGTGTGGCGCGGCCAAATTCGCCGTCCCTCACTCAAATCGCGCTGCTCTCACTGTGTTCAGTCAGCTTGTGAGCCAGATCTCAGAAATGTGTGGCGCGGCCCATTTCGCCGTCCCTCTCCTCCAGTCTCGCTGCTCTCACTGTCTTCAGTCAGTTTGTGAGCCGGCAGCCATTTCAGCCTTTTCGGTCGGAGAAATGTGTGGCGCGGCCAAATTCGCCGTCCCTCACTCAAATCGCGCTGCTCTCACTGTGTTCAGTCAGCTTGTGAGCCAGATCTCAGAAATGTGTGGCGCGGCCCATTTCGCCGTCCCTCTCCTCCAATCTCGCTGCTCTCACTGTCTTCAGTCAGTTTGTGAGCCGGCAGCCATTTCAGCCTTTTCGGTCGGAGAAATGTGTGGCGCGGCCAAATTCGCCGTCCCTCACTCAAATCGCGCTGCTCTCACTGTGTTCAGTCAGCTTGTGAGCCAGATCTCAGAAATGTGTGGCGCGGCCCATTTCGCCGTCCCTCTCCTCCAGTCTCGCTGCTCTCACTGTCTTCAGTCAGTTTGTGAGCCGGCAGCCATTTCAGCCTTTTCGGTCGGAGAAATGTGTGGCGCGGCCAAATTCGCCGTCCCTCACTCAAATCGCGCTGCTCTCACTGTGTTCAGTCAGCTTGTGAGCCAGATCTCAGAAATGTGTGGCGCGGCCCATTTCGCCGTCCCTCTCCTCCAGTCTCGCTGCTCTCACTGTCTTCAGTCAGTTTGTGAGCCGGCAGCCATTTCAGCCTTTTCGGTCGGAGAAATGTGTGGCGCGGCCAAATTCGCCGTCCCTCACTCAAATCGCGCTGCTCTCACTGTGTTCAGTCAGCTTGTGAGCCAGATCTCAGAAATGTGTGGCGCGGCCCATTTCGCCGTCCCTCTCCTCCAATCTCGCTGCTCTCACTGTCTTCAGTCAGTTTGTGAGCCGGCAGCCATTTCAGCCTTTTCGGTCGGAGAAATGTGT
>NW_027284601.1:5000-7500 GCF_046629955.1 Centroberyx affinis | reverse complement strand
CATCATGCTCTGATATATAATCCATGTGCTCTTCAGGAGCTTATAAAGAGTCAGTCACATATTGGTGATCATGTTTAAATGTGGCCTGTCCTGGGTGTGTTGCAGCACCTGATTGTGTTTACATGGCCTGAAGGTTAAGTGGATACATATGTTGCAATATTTGGGGGATTTGCCTATTCAGTGTAAACAGACAATGGATATTAACATACCAAATCCTTACTAGGCCTATCTGCAATACCTAAAAGCTTCCTTTGAAGTTGCATTTTTTCCTAAACTGCACATTTTAACGAAATCGAGGGAACGAGTTGTATCTTGTGTGCATGAATGAACTAAAACGTGACGCACGGTGCAGTAAATCATGGACTCGATATAACTTTGTTTCTCTCCCAGTGGACACTCCCGGGCTCCGTAAACAACATAATTTTCTGATTATCTCAGGAAAACAGAATGTTTTATCTCAAGATAATGAGATAAATAACTCGACATCCCGGATGGATATTTGTCCTCAATGGGCTTCCGTAGAAAAGAGAGAGAAAGGACCTGACATCGTTCTTACATCTGCAGAAGGGAGGAGCTGAGTGTCACTGCAGTGTGTTAGGACATGAGGTGTGTGTGTGTGTGTGTGTGTGCGTGTGTGTGTGCGTGTGTGTGTGTGTGTGGTACACTAACATACATTGCAGTGCACTCAGGAACACTGTGCTGTGTGTGGAGCAGAGTAATGAAAGCAGCCGCTCCTGTTCATTACTTACACACACACACACACACCTCTCTCTCTCTCTCTCTCTCTCTCTCTCTCTCTCTCTCTCACACACACAGACACACACACACACACACACACACACCTCTCTCTCTCTCTCTCTCTCTCTCTCACACACACACACACACTCCCAGTGTGGCAGTAGCAGAAGATGTTCCTTCAATGAATTATGTGTGGATAATAAATGACTCCCATCAGCAAACTCATTTACTCTCCTCTCCTCTACTCCTCTCTTCTCCTTGTTTCCTCTCACCCCTCCCTTGTCTTCTCTTCTCTTCTCTTCTCTCTCCTCTCATCTCCTCTCCTCCTCCTCTCCTCTCCTCTCCTCTCCTCTCTCCTTCTCTCCTCTCCTCTCCCCCTCTCCTCTCCTTCTCTCTTCTCCTCTCCTCCTCTCTCCTCTCCTCTCCTTCCTTCCTCTCCTCTCCTCTCCTCTCCTTCCCTCCTCTCCATAATTAAGTTTCTGGAACTGGAAACCTCTGGATTCACTAAAGAAAGTTAAAATCATCAGACTGCTAAATCTTTCTTTAAGATTATTTTTTGGTATGTATTGATACAGTATATAAGCCTGTGTATATATCATTTTGTAAACATAACATGCAATTATTACGCGCCATTAAGCAGAATTTCTGCTCATTGTGGAACTTTTTTATTTTATTTTACAGAATATCTCCTGACAGTAAGAGGCACATATTTCTCAAAATGACTTTTGACATTTATTATGATATAAAACAATTATATGTTAACTATAAGGTTTGGTTTGTTTCGGGGGTTTGGAGTTTTCTCAGGAGCTCCAAACTTTTAAGCTTTTGAAATTTTGAATGTGTCTCCTTTTTATCATTTATTTATTTGTAATTGTGTTTCTTCTTCACGTTCACTTTTATCTGTTTGCATCTGTGTTTAGTTGCATGTCTGTTTGTTTTCTAGTTGTATCCATTTATCCCCTGTATTACCTTTTATTCCTTTTTTTGTTATTTTTTATTTATTTATGTTTATTATTCAACTGTTCTATTTATTTGATTGTGGTTCTGCATCATTGTTTTTTGGGGGTTTTATTGTATGTAAAGCACTTTGTAAACTTTGCTTTTAGAAAAGTGCTATACAAATACAGTTATTATTATTATTATTATTATTATTATTATTAAAATGATTATCATTAAAAGGTTGTTATAAAGGTTATTACAGCTGCAGCACTGTTGACATCATGCAGCAGGTTTCTTTCCTCTCCTGCCAGTAAAGCTGATTTGAATTTGACTTTGAATTTAATATTTAATATCGCTGCATTGCTGCGCTCATCTGGGTGGAATGTTTTGTTTTCTATTTTTTTTGTTTGTTTTTTTTGTTTTGCTTGTCTAGTCTTTTTTGTATGGGTGATTTATTTATTATAATAAATTGTTATGTGTATATAAAATACAATTAAAAAATTATACTTTTTAAATTATTTACTAATGGTGTTCATGTTAACTAAGGTATTAATTTATACATTATTTAATAGTTTAATAGTTTATAAAGTTGAATATTAAATGCTGTATAAATTAATACCTTAGTATTAACTATTATTATTATTATTATTATTGTTATTATTATTAAGCATTAACTAACCCTTAATTAATGTACCCTTATTGTAAAGTATTACCAAGAAAAGTAAAATCAGTATAATGTCGAAGTATGAAGCCTGACTTTACTCCCATGGTGATATCTAACACTTTCATAACAGGTATTGGAAATAATGCATATACTGCATAT
>NW_027284601.1:0-2500 GCF_046629955.1 Centroberyx affinis | reverse complement strand
GAAAGAGAGATAGATAGATAGATAGAGAGAGAGAGAGAGAGAGAGAGCAGAGAGAGATAGATAGATAGATAGATAGATAGATAGATAGATAGATAGCGAGAGACAGAGAGAGACAGAGAGAGAGATAGAGATAGATAGATAGATAGATAGATAGATAGATAGATAGATGTGAGAGAGAGAGACAGAGACAGAGAGAGAGATAGAAAGAGATAGATAGATAGATAGATGTGAGAGAGAGAGAGAGATAGATAGATAGATAGATAGATAGATAGATAGATAGATAGATAGATAGATCGATGTGAGAGAGAGAGACAGAGAGAGAGAGAGAGAGAGAGAGAGAGAGAGAGAGATAGATAGATAGCGAGAGACAGAGAGAGACAGAGAGAGATAGATAGATAGATAGATAGATAGATAAATAGATAGATAGATAGATATGAGAGAGAGAGAGAGAGAGCATGGTGGACGTGACTCTCTCTCTCCACCCACACGCAAACATTCATTGTTATGTCACAGAACTGGTAGCGTGCGCACACACACACACACACACACACACACACACACACACACACACACACACACACACACGCACACACACACACACACACACACACACACACACACACACACACACACACACACACAGGAGGATTGTGTAGTTTTAGTCGGCGTTGGTTCAGGATTTGCCTGAAGCTCAGAACAGATCCGCTGCATTGTTCTGCTGGCTTACCATGGCTTAGTCATACTGTGTGTGTGTGTGTGTGTGTGTGTGTGTGTGTGTGTGTGTGTGTGTGTGAGCCTACATGTGCTGCGAGGCGTTGGGGAAGGCGGTGCTGTACTGCGGGGCGGAGTCCTCCGGGCCGTGCGGGGCGGCGTGGCTCAGCACCATCAGCACCGGCCGGTGAGGATAGACCCGCTTAGAGGAGGCGGAAGTACCGGATCGACTCCGCCGTGATCAGGTCCGTCAGGTAGTCCTGCTCACACACACACACACACACACACACACACACACACACACAGACACACACACACACACACACACACACACACACACACACACACAGACACACACCACACACACACACACACACACACACAACACACACAGACACACACACACACACACACACACACACACACACACACACACACACACACAACAACAGAGGGACAGACCCATGTAAAGATGCAGAAGTAGCAACAGATTTTAACAAAACTAGAAACAACCGCCTCTGCCAATAAACTTTGTTTTATCATTGCAAGGACAGTCTTTATTTATTGAACATATATAATTAATGTGATTATTAGGTCAACTTAAAGGATTTTGATTATTATTGTGACACTGTGACAGTGAAGTTGACCTTTGAACTTTTGGATATAAAATGTCATCACTTCATCATTTTATCCTATTAGACATTTGTGTGAAATTTTGTCATAATTAGCGTATGAAATCTCGAGTTATGGCCAAAAACGTCTTTTGTGAGCTCACAGTGACCTTGACTTTGACCTTTGACCACCAAAATCTAATCAGTTCATCCTTGAGTCCAAGTGGACGTTTGTGCCAAATTTGAAGAAATTCCCTCTAGGCGTTCCTGAGATATCGAGTTCATGAGAATGGGACGGAATGACAACCAAAACCCAAAACATAGGCATTGAAAAATCCCTTCAGATCCCACTCTTCCTCCCCCTGCCTCGTCTGCTTCTACGGCACTAGGTGATTTCCTACGTTTCCCAGAATGCCTTTCAACAGCCCTCAGAGAACAGCCATGAACCTGTTGCACTCAGCTGGTTTTACATGTAGGTGGAGACAGAGAGAGAGAGAGACAGTAAGAGCAAGAGAGACAGAGAGTTTTTTTCCAGTCTAGAAAAAGTCTCTCCTTCACTCAAACCTCCAGCCTGTCTCTCTGCTGCATGTGCATGCTGGTCTCTCTCCTGCTCTCTCCTGTGGTGGAGAAACTGGTCTCTCTCCTCTTCTCTGATGGATTTCTCCCTGTATGATTGTTGAACGTCTCTTGGTGCAAAATGGCGGCTCTAGAAAGAAGCTCTCGCTCTTTGATTCTGACGGACTAAAACTGACGAAAAAAAAAGTCCAAAACTGTAGAGGATGGAATTTGCAGAAGTTTTATCATTTTGTCATCCAAGGACTTTACTATTGTCTTAAAAAAAATAATATATTAGAGCTGTCAATCATTTTGTAAGTGCAGGAGTCACTTTTTTTTCAAATGGTGAAGATCTGATTTTGGAAAAAAAATCCTCAAATATTGACAGATGAATGGCAGGTAGTACGTTTTTTTTTTTTTCCCCCAAATGGATAAAAAGTCTAAAAGTCTAGCGGTTTTTGGAGTGTGTGTGTGTGTGTGTGTGTGTGTGTGTGTGTGTGTGTGTGTGCACCTGGGGGTACTGCGCTCCGTGTTTCTCTCTCTCTCCGTTGCGACACAGTGTGTAGTTGTAGAAGCGGCTGTTCTTCACCAAGCCGAGCCACTCCCTCCATCCAGAGGGAACG
>NW_027284600.1:0-12500 GCF_046629955.1 Centroberyx affinis | reverse complement strand
ACGCGCACACGCAAAGAGGAGAGAGAGAGGAGAGGAGAGGAGAGCGCACACCGTCCGTCAGTCGAGGCGGAACTACGCGCTTCCCGGGAGTGGCCTCCAGGCTGCACGACAGACTGAGACGCCCACAATGTCACACACCTCTCCTGCGCGCGCGCGCGTGTGTGTGTGTCTGTGTGTGTGAGAGAGAGAGGGAGCGAGAGAGAGAGAGGGGGAGAGAGAGAGAAGGTGTCTGTGTGTGTATCTACACGTGTTTGTGCTTGTACTTGCATGTTTACAGGCATGTAGCCTATGTGTGTGTGTGTGTGTGTGTGTGTGTGTGTGTGTGCGCGCGCATTTCTGCAGCGCTTGTGCATGTGCCTGTATTTTTGTGGTGCTCGTGCATGTGCGTGTGATGCATTTGTGTGTGTGTGTTTATATGTGTGTGTGCTTGTGCATGTGCTTGTGTGTGCATATGCTTGTCTGTGTGTATATGTGTGTGTGTGTGTGTGTGTGTGTGTGTGTGTGTGTGTGTGTGTGTGTGTGCGCACAGGTGTAGGCCACACCTGTCATGTTAACATTACTTCAAAATCTTGGGGACTGGATGAAAAGTCCCTTCCTCGCTTCTGCTGTGCAGCAGTTCAGCCTCACAGGAGACAGAGGTTTGAACTTTGACCCCAGGTGGCTGCTGCTGTGTGGAAGTGTCCAGTCAAGTCAAAATCAAGTCAGAGCGATTCACCAGCAACAAAGAACAAACAGAAGCAACAGATAATGAAATGAAAATAAATAGATAACAATCACCTTACAAATTCCAAGATGTAGATTACTTCTTCATATTTGAGGTATAATCTGAAGTACAGATAAGAAAAACATGAACATTTACAAAGGTGATCTAAAGGCACCTTCATTTTTTTGTAATCAGAATACATTGATTTTTTTTAGCAAAACTGTGAACCACGTGTTTTGGAGGTTGGCAGGAAAACAACAGACTTCAGATGTGAGAAAAACTGTCACCTGAGATGAGTGTGAGAAACTTCCTGCTGCCTCCAGAAAGCGTCAAACACCTCGACTTTTTCTGCATGTTGTGCTGTTGCAGCATTAAATTAGTATTTTTCTGTCACTATACACAGCAACCCATAATGTCAGTGTGGATTGTTTTATTCACAATTTTTTCTAAATTAGTTACAATTGTTACAATACAAAAAGTTAAAGGGGCGTCCAGGTTCATTTGAATGTCCTTGAGATCAGTGGAGATTTTACCGGGGGTGCAAGGGGCGCAATTGCACCCCCTAGTGGTCTGATGAAAACTACATTTCTACATTTCATTGTATTCAACATTATTTAATGCAAATTTCTCGATCGTGTATCTGGATAAAGTAAACCTGCACAATGACCGCTCAGCTCTTCAACACGTGACCCACGCTTCGGACAACAACGGTCACGTTCCGTGAAAACAAGACGGACACAAATGAAAATGACCGCATCAACACCCAGAGCCAAGACCATGGCATTGCCACAGAAGCAGCAGCAGCAGCCGGCAATGATAATGAATTGAAGACAAACAGTACTACGCCTATCACAGCATCGGCGACTAGCGCAGCCGAGCCCAACGAAAGGGACCCCTGCCTTGGTCCGGAGAAGGCGCTTCAACATCTGACATCCGGGCCGTATCAGCCAGTCGTTGATTTCCCGACCAAGTCCACGAACGACAAGTTGCCAGCACGTAAGTTCCAATGGTGCACGGAGTTCGCCTTTCTGGAATACAGTGTTCGAGACGATCGGGCTTTCTGTTTCCCTTGCCGGGCATTTGGTCCGGAGCATTACGAGCCTGCGTTTAGGACCAACGGGTTTCAGACCATAGTAAACTATCTGCCCACTTGGATGCTACCGCGAAATGGAAGGGATTTATGCAGTCTCTAGAGAAGGGCAGCGTAGCAGGACAACTAGACAGCCAGAGGCATGCGGCTGTTGCTGGCATTTGCGATGCGAAGGTTGATATTGGCTCGGCCTGTCAGCTGTGGGATATTATGTGCTTAGGCCTATATGACTGTTGTGATGATATGCTGTGTTGGCACTGATTTTGTGGTTTTGTTTGGTGATGCAGAGTTGTTGTGCGAATGTGTTGTCATATCCTGCTATAACATTTCCAAAGCTCAATACACAGGCATTGATGTCATGTAGCCTAGTTATCACCAGGTTATGAATAATTGGTCTCTCTTAACCTTGCACCCCCTGGTGGCAAAGCCTAGAATCGCCTATGCTTGAGATGTCTGTACAGTTTATGGCCAAATCAAGTGACTGGACATGAGTCCCACATGTGTCAGAGCAGAAACTCCATGTTTTATTTTCAATAAATCTGCAAAACCTTCTAGAAACATGCTTTCGCTTATCAATTTTGAATTCCACCACATAATTTTAATTGAAAACGGTCAAAAATGGGTTGAAAACTTTCTGAAGAAACTGCAACAGCCAAAATAAAGACAACGGCAACATGAAGTGTGTTAATCAGGTGTTGAGTCTCAGAACAGCTTCAACAAACCTTGGAGCGTCTGGGACTGTTGGAGGGAAGAAAAACCTTTCCTCTCCTGCACCACGGATCTGATCATTTGGTGATCAAGTCTTTTCTCTCATTCAAAGATCTTGAGAAGGTCATCCATGCCTTCATATCCTCCTGCTTAGACTATTGTAATTCCCTGTATACTGGGATTAGTCAGATTAGTCTGGTCCAGAACACCGCTGCCAGGCTCCTGACTGGTACCCGGAAGAGAGACCGTATCAGCCCTATTCTGGCCTCTCTCCACTGGCTTCCAGTGCGGTTCAGAAGTGATTTCAAGGTTCTCCTGTTTGTCTTTAAAGCCCTGAATGGGCAGGCTCCCTCTTATATCACAGACCTCTTAACCCCTTATTCCACCTCCAGGGTCCCTCAGGTGGTCTGACTTGGGGCTCCTGGCTGTCCCGCGATCTAAACTCAAGCTCAGGGGGGACCATGCCTTTGCTGTTGCAGCCCCTAGACCAGTGGTTCTCAACGTGGGGTCCGGGGACCACCAGGGGTCCTTGAGGGGGTTCCAGGGGGGTCCCCAGAATGTTGAATGAATTGTTAAACTTCAGCATAATTTCATTTACAAGAAGTTAACTCAATTAGAGAATTTAGAAGAATGATTAGTTTCACTGTTATCCCTCAATACAGATGGGAATTATGGACAAAATCATATCTAACAATAAAAATATTCTCAGATTTGGGTCTAAGAGACAGAATTTCATCAAATGGGAGTCCGTGGCCCTAATGTGGACTAAATTAGGGGTCCTTGATATGAAAAAGGTTGAGAATCACTGCCCTAGACTGTGGAGTAGCCTCCCCCCTCTCTATCAGATCTGCCCCCTCCACTGATTCCTTCAAGTCCAGGCTCAAAACACACTTTCATTCTTTAGCGTTTGGATCCTCCTGATGTGGTTTGATATGTGCGTATGCCAATGATTTGTCGATTTGTACCCATGTGCTGTGTGTTTTGACGCTTATGTGGGTGTTTTTGTATTTAGTCTTTTTTTGTGATTTTACTGCCTGCTCTGGTTTGTACAGCACTTTGGTCCACATGAGATGTGTTTTTAAACATGCTTTATAAATACATTTTACTTGACTTGATGATGCTCCAGAAACTCCCAGAAACCCTCAGCTGGGTGGAGAGGTGGTGACTGAGACGGACATGGGATCTGGTTTACATCGCTTTCACACTCATCAAACAGTTTACTGACCGCTGCTGCCCAGTGGACAGAGGTATCGTCATCCATGGAAGATTTCATTCCCATCAGGATATGACTAAAAAAGTCCATGTGCTGGGTAAGAAAATGGGCATAAAATAAGGCTTCTCTGGTGGGTCGATTTCAAATCGGCTTTCAGGCTCCAAAAGATATCTGGATTGATTTATTTTACATGTTTCAAATAAAAAATACACAGCTTGGCAAACTCATAAGAACAGAACAGATACTGGATACTGTACTGTCTTTTCAGTTTGCCAGGCTGTATATTTTTTATTTGAAACAATAAATCAATCAAGATTGCGGATTCCCCTTTTTTTGGTTCTTGAATTATTCCCATCAGGATAGAAATGCTTCTCCACATCATCTCCAGCATCTGCTTTCAATATCATTTATATCCCTCCTTTTTCTGTTTTTGGCAGTTTCCTTTATTTTACTATTATTTATTATCATTTGCTTGACTTATTTTCAAGATTGGATCAAAACTTCAAGGGGTCTTTGTCAAGGATTTCATTCCACAAAGCTACAGTATCCATTTTGGACAAAAAAGGTTGCTATCTGACATTTCTCTATAAATATTTCAAAAGCAGATGATGCTATCCTCAGACACACAGCTTTTTTTTTTGTAAACAAAGGTCTACAGATGATTCATCAACTTAAATAGTAACAGAGAATCTCCTTTACTTTCCTGGCAGCAGTCAGAAGGCATCAGTTCCAATACACTAATCTCATATGGGTCACATTCTTTATTGTCAGTCCATGAAGTATATTGATTAATTTATTGACATGTCATTCAGTCCTGACATGTCATTAGAGTCAGACTATCTCCATACATCACACTGTAACTGTGCACAACATAAAGAAGCTCCTGAATGAACTGAAATCATATAAAGAATGAATGTTCACAGCTTTACAAATACGGTGAATCCTAGTGGAATATCATTTGTTTTTCAAAGTGTATCAAAGATCTGAAATCATTCATTCTTGCATGATCATTTAACCAAAAGCAACGGTCAGAAATGGAAGTCATTTTACTATAATAATAACTTAATAATAATAACTTTATTTACATAGCACTTTTCTTAACAATTGTTACAAAGTGCTTAGTAAAATTACGGTGGCCCTGAGGGTCAAAACACAACAACGTTTCACAAAATACAATAACATTTCAGAAAACACAACATTTCACAAAATGTTCACAAAAAAATGTTGTGTTTTGCGAAATGTTGTGTTTTGACCCTCAGGGCCACCGTATAAAATGGATCATGTGAAGAGTAAAACAATAAAATATAAACAAAATAATATAAAAACAAATAATATATGACACAAGCACTCGCATATGAACACAATAAACATGAGTACATAAAGAGACGATAATAAAACAGAATAAATGTATAAATAAAAATATATATAAAGCAAAACCTCATCAAACAGAACTTGAATTGCCTGAATATAATACAGACATAAAGAAGGTGGAATGATTTTGTGATTTTGTGGTAGGATTTAGATTTTTTTTTTTTTTAAATCTGTTTTTCAAATCTTATTTTGTAACTCTCTGTGTGAAGCTAAATGTTTTGTCCTGTTTTAAGAACACAAATGTCCTGCAGCTTTGGTTTACGCAGCAATAGACTGAAGCTTGACTGGCTGAATGAATGAATGAACAGATGAATGAATGAATGGATCATCTCTGTGTCTGAGGTCCAGTCTGTCTGTCCTTGTGCTGTGTGAGTCACTTTCTCACTTGTTGTTGGGCTGCGAGTCATCTCTTGGTACCAAACAGCACACATTCCCAGTGAATGTGAAGCAATTACGGCAGATAATCAGCTCGTTTTGACAGAGATCTGATCTTTCTGTGGCTGAAAACAACCTGATCGAACGGATTGGCTGGATTGTTTTGGATAGCTGAGGCACAGTCATATCTTTTTTTATGAAAACCAAAAATCATTACCTGGAGTTCGTCATTCATTATCTCTAAATTACGGAGGATTCAGTCGGTAAAAGTTGTTTTTATTCTGTCAACCAGGGACTCCAGTTCCTTCCTGTCCTTTAAAAAGTCCCATCAACTGTTTTCATTTTGTACAATCAGTCACTTTATTAGATAGGTAGATAGATAGATAGATAGATAGATAGATAGAGAGAGAGATAGGTAGATAGATGGATAGATAGATAGATAGATAGATAGAGAGATAGATAGATAGATAGATAAATAGATAGAGAGAGAGATAGGTAGATAGATGGATAGATAGATAGATAGATAGAGAGATAGAGTACTTTATTTATCCCCAAACGGAAATTATAGGGTTGCAGCAGCAATTCACATAAATGACGACGAAAAACACACACAATGAGGTCGGTAAAAAGTCAGAACACGGAATTATAAAATATATATATATATATACACAAAAACTACACTACAACCACTATAAACTATACAACTACGTAAACGTAGGTGTCTCCTTTTTCAAATAGTGGATCTGTACATTTGGTACAAAACTCTTTGATCATGTCTTCATTTAAACAGGAGCAGAGCATTTGCATAATTACATAGCATTATTTTCATTTACATAATTACAGAGGGTCACACAGGCGTGTGTGCCACTTTTTCCACAAGGTGGGAATCTCATTGTGAATTCAAACACTTCATAAATTCACATGCCGCCTCCTCTAATATATACAGTATATATCACTGAGGAAATCTCCCTTCCAGCACGCAAAGGAAGAGATTATTGAGTAAAAAAAAAACAAAACAAAAAAACGCTTAATGCTGTGGAGGTTTGTTTTCACACTGGCGCCATCCAATGGAATAGATGGGAACTGCAGGAGGAGGGAGAAAGTGGGACAGAGAGAGAGAGAGAGACAGAGAGAGAGAGAGAGAGAGAGTGGTATTGTGTAACCTAAGTAGAGGTATTATGAGGACAAAGCTATTTTCATATTCCATCAGTGACAGTTTTTCATTTTCCTGACATTATGATGAGACTTCTGGGCAGATTGACAGAGAGCGGTGATTACAGATTATGAAGCTGCAGTCGGAGGCATTAGAGGGACACACAGATAAAAGCGTAAAGTGAAGAACATGCAGCACAGTGGCTTTCCCCTCGTTCTGTTTCTGTCTCTTGCTGCTGGGGTTCATTTGTTTTTGTTTTGTTTTTTGTCGTTTGTGAATTTTCCTCGGTTGGCCTTTATGAGCTGTGGGCATTAATGGAATCAGCAGTGCAGGACTTACCTTCATTATAGCTCATTTGTTTTTGTTCCTCCTATTTCACAGTGCTTTGTAAGGAAAACTCTTATTATTATAATTAAGGTTTAGTTTGATTTGCACACACAAATAAAAACTGTAGAAAGAGAGAGGGAATGCAGTCTGCGCTTATTAAATATTTTATTATTATTATTATTACACTGTAGGGAACAGTGTGCTGATGCTGATACAGAACTGCATCTTAAGTGATGCTGTTTTGTCACTGATTTCCTAAAAAGCACTAGTCACTACAACACATTAGTCTGTCTGCCTGTCTGTGTGTCTGTCTGCCTGTCTGTCTGTCTGCCTGTCTGTCTGCCTGTCTGCCTGTCTGTCTGTGTGTCTGTCTGTTAGCAGGAGAACTCCAAACGTTATGAATGGATTTGCATGAAGTAAAAGTTGCATAAAGTTTGGTCATCAGGCAAAGAATTATTAACTTTTGGTGAAAATCCGACATGTGGAATTGGCATATATTGACAATTACATAATGTTGGTGAAGGTATGCGGTCTACTGAGTGACATCTAGTTTGTGTAGTTGTCATTGTCATTGTTGTTGTCATTGTTATTGTTATTATTTCCATTGTATGCCGTGTTAACAGGGCACCACTGTAAAAGAAACCTTGTCTCAGTTGGGTTTTCCCTTTATAAATAAAGGATAAATCAAAAAATAAATAAATATAGGGGGTTTAACATTATGTTGTGATCGATGGCATCAAATGCTGCACTAAGGTCTAGCAGGATCAGCTGTTTGCCTTTTGTTCAATTCTTGATATCATGACATACACCAATTTAACAATGAAAGCCAAAAAAACAACCACATTTGTATTTTCTCATATTTTTTATATCAGAATCCCATTACTTTTAATTCCCATTACTTTTAATGTAAAATTCCAACCAATAAAACCATAACAACCCCCCCTCCGCTCCTCTCATCATGTGAAACCTGCGACTTCACAACTCTCAAAGTGACAGAGTGTCAGCATGGTACAGCAGTGAAAACCCTGTTTCCTTTCCTTCCACACCACGGTGGCTGATATTGATTCATTTTCATTTTCATTCATTTTTGAATAATATGAAATTTGTGAAGCTCACGAATATATGCGCAAAGCATTTTTTGGGCTTCTGAGCACTTTTCAACACTCCCTCCCCACGTTTTGAACGATCCTGTTTCAACGGGAAATACATCAAATTACAGACAAGACACCATCAAAATGCTGTTTCTTTTTGACTTTAAGAAGAAACACTCACACACACACACACACACACACACACGTCCCATACTTCTGACAATGGCAGATAAGCAGGATCCTGCCGCTGGTTGTGTGTGTGTGTGTGTGTGTCAGTCCTGTGAATCATGTGTTTGCTTGCTTAAGTGTGTTCGGTGGATCTTTGTTTGGTCTTGGGAGGGAGAGTTACACAAGGTGACGAATTAATTCAGCACCTAATGACTCATTTCTCAAAGTGGGCCAGCTTGACCTCAGGGAGGACAGCAGCTCAAGATAGACCAGGGGGGAGAGAGAGAGAGAGAGAGAGAGAGAAAGAGAGAGAGGGAGAGACAAAGAGAGACGGAGATAAAGAGACTTCGGCTGAGAGCGTCCGAGAGAAAAACGTAGTCCCATAAGATAAATAGATGCACCCAAGGACAGCCATTTCCAAATTCCATCACTGAGAACATCAACAACTCATTTTCTTGACGTGTGACAGTCTTCCAGAGAGACAGTCTGACAGAAAGAGAAGATAGAGAGAGCAGAGAGCGAGTGTCACACAATAAAAATAGATGACGTTTTCTTAAGGAGAGTCATAAGTCTTTAGGGCGAGAGAGGTTGAAGGAGAGGAGAGAGAGATGAGAGGAAGAGGAAGAAGTGTCCAGACTCAGCTATCAAGAGGACAAAGGTATTATGTCCATCAATGAGTGACAGCTACTGACAAATTTGCAAAGATGAAATCTAGAAAAATGAGTTTGTAGGGTTGGTGCAGTATGGTAGATTTGGAAAAAAAAATGTTGTTCCTGTGATATTGAGGCACTTGCATGACTTAATGTGAATTGGTAAATAAATACAACAAATTTCAGCTAAATGCTCATGTTGTTTTGACAGGTTACTGGGATTCAGCGCTGCATTTTCTGTAGCATAATAGCTGTGAATTTTAACTGTGATTTCAGTTTTCAGTATTTTTACCCTTTTAGACTTAATCTGGGATCATCAGCACTTTGCCCTCTAGTGTCACATTTTATATAAAATGGTTATTAATGCATCTGAACTGAATGTAAATTATTCCATCAATGAGGAATATGAGTAAATCTCATTTTCTCGATGTGGGTTATGTGGGTGGTGTGTTCATGTGCTGGTGGGAAAGTCCGACATCCAAGACTTCCAAGTCAGCTGCTGAACAGCGTTGCTTTCATGTGCTATTTTGGCAGAAAATCAAACCTGGAATCAAACCCCACACGTTAAATTAGACAAACTTAAATAGACACATGTTAGGTTAGTCTGGCTGACTTCAAACATGAAATAAAAGGCACATGTGTGTGTTTTCTTACTGTTGACTCAGAGTTTCCGACTTAATTATCTGACTTTGGAGGGAGTTCATGAAATTTCCAAGTTTAGCCGATATTATATCTGATAGCACATGAATGCACAATAAATGAAAAAAAAAAATCAGAGAGAGGATTAAGTGAATTCAGAGATATAAGGATATGCCTTTTGCCTTAGTATGGAGGTTAAGACCCCTAAACCACTAATGATCTATCTGTATAAAACATGCCCCAAATACATACACTATACCAGTGATTCTCAACCTTTTTCATATCAAGGACCCCTTATTTAGTCCACATTAGAGCCACAGACCCCCATTTGATGAGATTTTGTCTCTCAGACCCAAATCTGAACGTCTATCTATTGTCAGATATGATTTTGTCCAGAATCCCATGACTGTCTGTATTTTAGGTAGAGAGATTACAATGAAACTATGATCAAAATAGTAATTCTTCTACATTCTCCAATTGTGTTAACTTCTTGTAAATTAAATAACGGTGAAGTTTAACAATTTATCAATTTGCTGGGGACCCCCTGGAAGCCCCTCAAGGACCCCTCGTGGTCCCCGGACCCCACGTTGAGAACCACTGCCCTATACCATGTAAATATCATATATACAGTATGTATTTGCTATCTGTCACTTTCTGCTTTCTATACCATTCAAATAAAGGAAATAATGCTAAGGGGAGTGGACAGTCAATTCTCCTTTAAATAATGAGGTAGTATGAAGACATGGACGGCTCAACATGTAGAGGAAATGAAAACGCATCAACATCTAAAAAGACTCTTCACCAAGATGGCTGCCCAAACATCTGAGCAGTGAGGAGGAAAGTCAGAGGCAGAAATCAGATCCTTTTCAATAGTCATTAATAACTCATTTATTATTACATCAAGTCACAAAACAATGCAACACATGACGCGGTGCTGTAGGTCGTTTTTTTTAAGGGGGTTGCAACGTGAAACAAACAGTCTGTGCAAAAAGTGCAATTCATAGACACAGTGAGTAGTAAAGAGACGAGTCATTAGAGCAAGAGAGAGAAAGACAGAGCAGGTCAGTGGTTCTCAACCTTTTACGACTCGTTTTCCACTCCAGAAGAAGAGGAGATGGCTAGTGCTGCTGAAGGCATAGATACACAGAACGGTGAACTTTGACACCAGGTGAAGATTTGTTTTACCTTGTCGAGCTGTTTTACTTGTGAATTACTGGAAGAAGCCTATAGAGTTTATTCATTATTTCTCAAGAAGAGGAAATCATCACAAAAGTTAAATACAAGATAATTCATCTGCGTATTATAAATATTTTCTTTCACATTCCCTAAACCGTTTCGCGGCCTCCTCGGAAGGCCCCCGACCCCCAGGTTGAGAACCACTGTGACAGGAGGTAGAAAGACAGGCAGAGGTAGAGAGGAAGATTAAAAAAGAAGAGCTCATTTTAGCCATAAATCTGTTATTAGTATGCAAGTGTGTTTTGGGTGCATCAGGCAGATACAGTGAACGCAGCTTGTATACAGGCACACTGTTCATCAATAATGTTAATGGTTTTCATGGAAACTGTTCAGCTCGCATGGTTCACAGTAATGTTTAATGGCAACTAGCTGTTTTCATGCTATCAGCGACATGTAACGCCTGTGATGTCTTATGGGATTGGTAGTTTACATGCTAACAGCACATAGAGCGTCATGCAGAGAACACACAGACCAACATGGAAGACACGGAGTAAGGCTGAATATTCATGCTGCGTTCCAGAGAAGTCGCAAAATCAGAAATTCCAACTTCTTCCTCTAGGAAAAAAACGCAACCGGACGGCCCTTCAAGTCAGAATTGAAAGTAGGAAACTCGGGAAATATTTCTCCACCCCCGAGGTTTCTGAGATGCAAGTCACCAGACGTCACGTCAACATGGCGGCACACACTGTGAACGTGTTACATTTAACATGCTTATAATCCTCAAAATACACTTAAGTTGCATTTAAAGCACTGCATGGTCTTAAATCTATCAAAACCTGTGAGGTAAAACGGCATTTGAAATGTAAAATTGCACTTACAGTTGCCCACGTTTTACGCTAACAAGCTAGCTAACTGACATTAGCCGTTGCCAGGATTTTACACTGGGGGGAAAAAATCCTTCTCTAGCATCCATATTTCTCCCCGAGTTTTTCTGAGCCTGACCACTGGAGGATTTCCAACTTCCGAATTTGCCTGGAACGCAGCATTACAATGAACAAATCATGCAGAATCTCAACACAGTGTAGTCCAATGGGCCAAAAAAAAATGGACTAAAAAGACCAGACTGTCAGCCTCCATGATACAAAACAGGTCAATTAAGGCATACTACAGAATCCACAGTATGAGGAATGTAAATGAAGATATGTACTGTTTTAACATGAGGCTAGAGTCTTTCCTCCTTGGCACTTGTTGTGATTTCCTGTTTGACAAATATATTATGATTAAAAGCAGGTTAGCAAGAGAGCAGATACGTGGCAAGGCATACAAGTTTTAGAAATCAGCGGGAGAGCAGCAAACTCTTCATCCCCCTCTCCTTCTCTCTTTCTCCGCTGCAGTCTTCATTTAGTGTCTTTTCAAACCTTCTCGACGTAGAAGTGTCAGAGCTGCGTTCCCCGGCCCTGAACGTTGCATAGTGTTGGTCAACAGTTTAGGTTTCAGAACGGAGGAGAGAGTCATTTATTAAAAAAAAAGAAGAACAATAGGCTATAGAGTGATGCGGGGAGACCACGTCAATTTCGTTTTCTTTCCTTCTTCTTCACCTTCTTTTCTTTGTAAACGTGAGGTTGATGCCCAAGTTGTCAGGCACTGTAGAGTTCAATGCTCTGGTTGCTGGTAGAGTTCTCTCACTGTGTGTGTGTGTGTGTGTGTTGTTGTGTTGTGTGTGTGTTTAAAACGACATGTACATGTTGGATGAGAAGTTAAATGTGTGAGTTTGTGTGTATGTTTTCAGTGATACAGTCTGTGTATGTGTTGTAAAAGCTCATGTACATGTGTATG
>NW_027284599.1:0-23340 GCF_046629955.1 Centroberyx affinis | reverse complement strand
GCACACATTCTCCGCCGAAAGGCTGAGGCGCGGCTCACAACTGACTGGACAGGACAGAGGACGGGAAGGGCCTGCTCACAAGCTTGAAACACAGAGCGGCGGAGGCGCACAAACCTGAAGACAGTGAGAGCAGCGAGATTGGAGGAGAGGGACGGCGAAATGGGCCGCGCCACACATTTCTGAGATCTGGCTCACAAGCTGACTGAACACAGTGGAGCAGCGCGGAGGCCGCAGCTGAAAGCGCGGCTCACAAACTGACTGAAGACAGTGAGAGCAGCGAGACTGGAGGAGAGGGACGGCGAAATGGGCCGCGCCACACATTTCTGAGATCTGGCTCACAAGCTGACTGAACACAGTGAGCCGGCGAATGGACTTCTCGACCGAAAAGCTGATCGGCTCACAAACTGGCTGAACAGTGAGAGCAGGGGGAGAGCAGCGTGACTGAAGACAGTGAGAGCAGCGAGACTGGAGGAGAGGGACGGCGAAATGGGCCGCGCCACACATTTCTGAGATCTGGCTCACAAGCTGACTGAACACAGTGAGAGCAGCGCGATTTGAGTGAGGGACGGCGAATTTGGCCGCGCCACACATTTCTCCGACCGAAAAGGCTGAAATGGCTGCCGGCTCACAAACTGACTGAAGACAGTGAGAGCAGCGAGATTGGAGGAGAGGGACGGCGAAATGGGCCGCGCCACACATTTCTGAGATCTGGCTCACAAGCTGACTGAACACAGTGAGAGCAGCGCGATTTGAGTGAGGGACGGCGAATTTGGCCGCGCCACACATTTCTCCGACCGAAAAGGCTGAAATGGCTGCCGGCTCACAAACTGACTGAAGACAGTGAGAGCAGCGAGACTGGAGGAGAGGGACGGCGAAATGGGCCGCGCCACACATTTCTGAGATCTGGCTCACAAGCTGACTGAACACAGTGAGAGCAGCGCGATTTGAGTGAGGGACGGCGAATTTGGCCGCGCCACACATTTCTCCGACCGAAAAGGCTGAAATGGCTGCCGGCTCACAAACTGACTGAAGACAGTGAGAGCAGCGAGATTGGAGGAGAGGGACGGCGAAATGGGCCGCGCCACACATTTCTGAGATCTGGCTCACAAGCTGACTGAACACAGTGAGAGCAGCGCGATTTGAGTGAGGGACGGCGAATTTGGCCGCGCCACACATTTCTCCGACCGAAAAGGCTGAAATGGCTGCCGGCTCACAAACTGACTGAAGACAGTGAGAGCAGCGAGACTGGAGGAGAGGGACGGCGAAATGGGCCGCGCCACACATTTCTGAGATCTGGCTCACAAGCTGACTGAACACAGTGAGAGCAGCGCGATTTGAGTGAGGGACGGCGAATTTGGCCGCGCCACACATTTCTCCGACCGAAAAGGCTGAAATGGCTGCCGGCTCACAAACTGACTGAAGACAGTGAGAGCAGCGAGACTGGAGGAGAGGGACGGCGAAATGGGCCGCGCCACACATTTCTGAGATCTGGCTCACAAGCTGACTGAACACAGTGAGAGCAGCGCGATTTGAGTGAGGGACGGCGAATTTGGCCGCGCCACACATTTCTCCGACCGAAAAGGCTGAAATGGCTGCCGGCTCACAAACTGACTGAAGACAGTGAGAGCAGCGAGACTGGAGGAGAGGGACGGCGAAATGGGCCGCGCCACACATTTCTGAGATCTGGCTCACAAGCTGACTGAACACAGTGAGAGCAGCGCGATTTGAGTGAGGGACGGCGAATTTGGCCGCGCCACACATTTCTCCGACCGAAAAGGCTGAAATGGCTGCCGGCTCACAAACTGACTGAAGACAGTGAGAGCAGCGAGACTGGAGGAGAGGGACGGCGAAATGGGCCGCGCCACACATTTCTGAGATCTGGCTCACAAGCTGACTGAACACAGTGAGAGCAGCGCGATTTGAGTGAGGGACGGCGAATTTGGCCGCGCCACACATTTCTCCGACCGAAAAGGCTGAAATGGCTGCCGGCTCACAAACTGACTGAAGACAGTGAGAGCAGCGAGACTGGAGGAGAGGGACGGCGAAATGGGCCGCGCCACACATTTCTGAGATCTGGCTCACAAGCTGACTGAACACAGTGAGAGCAGCGCGATTTGAGTGAGGGACGGCGAATTTGGCCGCGCCACACATTTCTCCGACCGAAAAGGCTGAAATGGCTGCCGGCTCACAAACTGACTGAAGACAGTGAGAGCAGCGAGACTGGAGGAGAGGGACGGCGAAATGGGCCGCGCCACACATTTCTGAGATCTGGCTCACAAGCTGACTGAACACAGTGAGAGCAGCGCGATTTGAGTGAGGGACGGCGAATTTGGCCGCGCCACACATTTCTCCGACCGAAAAGGCTGAAATGGCTGCCGGCTCACAAACTGACTGAAGACAGTGAGAGCAGCGAGACTGGAGGAGAGGGACGGCGAAATGGGCCGCGCCACACATTTCTGAGATCTGGCTCACAAGCTGACTGAACACAGTGAGAGCAGCGCGATTTGAGTGAGGGACGGCGAATTTGGCCGCGCCACACATTTCTCCGACCGAAAAGGCTGAAATGGCTGCCGGCTCACAAACTGACTGAAGACAGTGAGAGCAGCGAGATTGGAGGAGAGGGACGGCGAAATGGGCCGCGCCACACATTTCTGAGATCTGGCTCACAAGCTGACTGAACACAGTGAGAGCAGCGCGATTTGAGTGAGGGACGGCGAATTTGGCCGCGCCACACATTTCTCCGACCGAAAAGGCTGAAATGGCTGCCGGCTCACAAACTGACTGAAGACAGTGAGAGCAGCGAGATTGGAGGAGAGGGACGGCGAAATGGGCCGCGCCACACATTTCTGAGATCTGGCTCACAAGCTGACTGAACACAGTGAGAGCAGCGCGATTTGAGTGAGGGACGGCGAATTTGGCCGCGCCACACATTTCTCCGACCGAAAAGGCTGAAATGGCTGCCGGCTCACAAACTGACTGAAGACAGTGAGAGCAGCGAGATTGGAGGAGAGGGACGGCGAAATGGGCCGCGCCACACATTTCTGAGATCTGGCTCACAAGCTGACTGAACACAGTGAGAGCAGCGCGATTTGAGTGAGGGACGGCGAATTTGGCCGCGCCACACATTTCTCCGACCGAAAAGGCTGAAATGGCTGCCGGCTCACAAACTGACTGAAGACAGTGAGAGCAGCGAGATTGGAGGAGAGGGACGGCGAAATGGGCCGCGCCACACATTTCTGAGATCTGGCTCACAAGCTGACTGAACACAGTGAGAGCAGCGCGATTTGAGTGAGGGACGGCGAATTTGGCCGCGCCACACATTTCTCCGACCGAAAAGGCTGAAATGGCTGCCGGCTCACAAACTGACTGAAGACAGTGAGAGCAGCGAGATTGGAGGAGAGGGACGGCGAAATGGGCCGCGCCACACATTTCTGAGATCTGGCTCACAAGCTGACTGAACACAGTGAGAGCAGCGCGATTTGAGTGAGGGACGGCGAATTTGGCCGCGCCACACATTTCTCCGACCGAAAAGGCTGAAATGGCTGCCGGCTCACAAACTGACTGAAGACAGTGAGAGCAGCGAGATTGGAGGAGAGGGACGGCGAAATGGGCCGCGCCACACATTTCTGAGATCTGGCTCACAAGCTGACTGAACACAGTGAGAGCAGCGCGATTTGAGTGAGGGACGGCGAATTTGGCCGCGCCACACATTCTCCGACCGAAAAGGCTGAAATGGCTGCCGGCTCACAAACTGACTGAAGACAGTGAGAGCAGCGAGACTGGAGGAGAGGGACGGCGAAATGGGCCGCGCCACACATTTCTGAGATCTGGCTCACAAGCTGACTGAACACAGTGAGAGCAGCGCGATTTGAGTGAGGGACGGCGAATTTGGCCGCGCCACACATTTCTCCGACCGAAAAGGCTGAAATGGCTGCCGGCTCACAAACTGACTGAAGACAGTGAGAGCAGCGAGATTGGAGGAGAGGGACGGCGAAATGGGCCGCGCCACACATTTCTGAGATCTGGCTCACAAGCTGACTGAACACAGTGAGAGCAGCGCGATTTGAGTGAGGGACGGCGAATTTGGCCGCGCCACACATTTCTCCGACCGAAAAGGCTGAAATGGCTGCCGGCTCACAAACTGACTGAAGACAGTGAGAGCAGCGAGATTGGAGGAGAGGGACGGCGAAATGGGCCGCGCCACACATTTCTGAGATCTGGCTCACAAGCTGACTGAACACAGTGAGAGCAGCGCGATTTGAGTGAGGGACGGCGAATTTGGCCGCGCCACACATTTCTCCGACCGAAAAGGCTGAAATGGCTGCCGGCTCACAAACTGACTGAAGACAGTGAGAGCAGCGAGACTGGAGGAGAGGGACGGCGAAATGGGCCGCGCCACACATTTCTGAGATCTGGCTCACAAGCTGACTGAACACAGTGAGAGCAGCGCGATTTGAGTGAGGGACGGCGAATTTGGCCGCGCCACACATTTCTCCGACCGAAAAGGCTGAAATGGCTGCCGGCTCACAAACTGACTGAAGACAGTGAGAGCAGCGAGATTGGAGGAGAGGGACGGCGAAATGGGCCGCGCCACACATTTCTGAGATCTGGCTCACAAGCTGACTGAACACAGTGAGAGCAGCGCGATTTGAGTGAGGGACGGCGAATTTGGCCGCGCCACACATTTCTCCGACCGAAAAGGCTGAAATGGCTGCCGGCTCACAAACTGACTGAAGACAGTGAGAGCAGCGAGATTGGAGGAGAGGGACGGCGAAATGGGCCGCGCCACACATTTCTGAGATCTGGCTCACAAGCTGACTGAACACAGTGAGAGCAGCGCGATTTGAGTGAGGGACGGCGAATTTGGCCGCGCCACACATTTCTCCGACCGAAAAGGCTGAAATGGCTGCCGGCTCACAAACTGACTGAAGACAGTGAGAGCAGCGAGATTGGAGGAGAGGGACGGCGAAATGGGCCGCGCCACACATTTCTGAGATCTGGCTCACAAGCTGACTGAACACAGTGAGAGCAGCGCGATTTGAGTGAGGGACGGCGAATTTGGCCGCGCCACACATTTCTCCGACCGAAAAGGCTGAAATGGCTGCCGGCTCACAAACTGACTGAAGACAGTGAGAGCAGCGAGATTGGAGGAGAGGGACGGCGAAATGGGCCGCGCCACACATTTCTGAGATCTGGCTCACAAGCTGACTGAACACAGTGAGAGCAGCGCGATTTGAGTGAGGGACGGCGAATTTGGCCGCGCCACACATTTCTCCGACCGAAAAGGCTGAAATGGCTGCCGGCTCACAAACTGACTGAAGACAGTGAGAGCAGCGAGACTGGAGGAGAGGGACGGCGAAATGGGCCGCGCCACACATTTCTGAGATCTGGCTCACAAGCTGACTGAACACAGTGAGAGCAGCGCGATTTGAGTGAGGGACGGCGAATTTGGCCGCGCCACACATTTCTCCGACCGAAAAGGCTGAAATGGCTGCCGGCTCACAAACTGACTGAAGACAGTGAGAGCAGCGAGACTGGAGGAGAGGGACGGCGAAATGGGCCGCGCCACACATTTCTGAGATCTGGCTCACAAGCTGACTGAACACAGTGAGAGCAGCGCGATTTGAGTGAGGGACGGCGAATTTGGCCGCGCCACACATTTCTCCGACCGAAAAGGCTGAAATGGCTGCCGGCTCACAAACTGACTGAAGACAGTGAGAGCAGCGAGATTGGAGGAGAGGGACGGCGAAATGGGCCGCGCCACACATTTCTGAGATCTGGCTCACAAGCTGACTGAACACAGTGAGAGCAGCGCGATTTGAGTGAGGGACGGCGAATTTGGCCGCGCCACACATTTCTCCGACCGAAAAGGCTGAAATGGCTGCCGGCTCACAAACTGACTGAAGACAGTGAGAGCAGCGAGATTGGAGGAGAGGGACGGCGAAATGGGCCGCGCCACACATTTCTGAGATCTGGCTCACAAGCTGACTGAACACAGTGAGAGCAGCGCGATTTGAGTGAGGGACGGCGAATTTGGCCGCGCCACACATTTCTCCGACCGAAAAGGCTGAAATGGCTGCCGGCTCACAAACTGACTGAAGACAGTGAGAGCAGCGAGATTGGAGGAGAGGGACGGCGAAATGGGCCGCGCCACACATTTCTGAGATCTGGCTCACAAGCTGACTGAACACAGTGAGAGCAGCGCGATTTGAGTGAGGGACGGCGAATTTGGCCGCGCCACACATTTCTCCGACCGAAAAGGCTGAAATGGCTGCCGGCTCACAAACTGACTGAAGACAGTGAGAGCAGCGAGATTGGAGGAGAGGGACGGCGAAATGGGCCGCGCCACACATTTCTGAGATCTGGCTCACAAGCTGACTGAACACAGTGAGAGCAGCGCGATTTGAGTGAGGGACGGCGAATTTGGCCGCGCCACACATTTCTCCGACCGAAAAGGCTGAAATGGCTGCCGGCTCACAAACTGACTGAAGACAGTGAGAGCAGCGAGATTGGAGGAGAGGGACGGCGAAATGGGCCGCGCCACACATTTCTGAGATCTGGCTCACAAGCTGACTGAACACAGTGAGAGCAGCGCGATTTGAGTGAGGGACGGCGAATTTGGCCGCGCCACACATTTCTCCGACCGAAAAGGCTGAAATGGCTGCCGGCTCACAAACTGACTGAAGACAGTGAGAGCAGCGAGATTGGAGGAGAGGGACGGCGAAATGGGCCGCGCCACACATTTCTGAGATCTGGCTCCCAACTGACTGAACACAGTGAGAGCAGCGCGATTTGAGTGAGGGACGGCGAATTTGGCCGCGCCACACATTTCTCCGACCGAAAAGGCTGAAATGGCTGCCGGCTCACAAACTGACTGAAGACAGTGAGAGCAGCGAGATTGGAGGAGAGGGACGGCGAAATGGGCCGCGCCACACATTTCTGAGATCTGGCTCACAAACTGACTGAACACAGTGAGAGCAGCGCGATTTGAGTGAGGGACGGCGAATTTGGCCGCGCCACACATTTCTCCGACCGAAAAGGCTGAAATGGCTGCCGGCTCACAAACTGACTGAAGACAGTGAGAGCAGCGAGATTGGAGGAGAGGGACGGCGAAATGGGCCGCGCCACACATTTCTGAGATCTGGCTCACAAACTGACTGAACACAGTGAGAGCAGCGCGATTTGAGTGAGGGACGGCGAATTTGGCCGCGCCACACATTTCTCCGACCGAAAAGGCTGAAATGGCTGCCGGCTCACAAACTGACTGAAGACAGTGAGAGCAGCGAGATTGGAGGAGAGGGACGGCGAAATGGGCCGCGCCACACATTTCTGAGATCTGGCTCCCAAACTGACTGAACACAGTGAGAGCAGCGCGATTTGAGTGAGGGACGGCGAATTTGGCCGCGCCACACATTTCTCCGACCGAAAAGGCTGAAATGGCTGCCGGCTCACAAACTGACTGAAGACAGTGAGAGCAGCGAGATTGGAGGAGAGGGACGGCGAAATGGGCCGCGCCACACATTTCTGAGATCTGGCTCCCAAACTGACTGAACACAGTGAGAGCAGCGCGATTTGAGTGAGGGACGGCGAATTTGGCCGCGCCACACATTTCTCCGACCGAAAAGGCTGAAATGGCTGCCGGCTCACAAACTGACTGAAGACAGTGAGAGCAGCGAGATTGGAGGAGAGGGACGGCGAAAGGGGCCGCGCCACACATTTCTGAGATCTGGCTCCCAAACTGACTGAACACAGTGAGAGCAGCGCGATTTGAGTGAGGGACGGCGAATTTGGCCGCGCCACACATTTCTCCGACCGAAAAGGCTGAAATGGCTGCCGGCTCACAAACTGACTGAAGACAGTGAGAGCAGCGAGATTGGAGGAGAGGGACGGCGAAATGGGCCGCGCCACACATTTCTGAGATCTGGCTCCCAAACTGACTGAACACAGTGAGAGCAGCGCGATTTGAGTGAGGGACGGCGAATTTGGCCGCGCCACACATTTCTCCGACCGAAAAGGCTGAAATGGCTGCCGGCTCACAAACTGACTGAAGACAGTGAGAGCAGCGAGATTGGAGGAGAGGGACGGCGAAATGGGCCGCGCCACACATTTCTGAGATCTGGCTCACAAACTGACTGAACACAGTGAGAGCAGCGCGATTTGAGTGAGGGACGGCGAATTTGGCCGCGCCACACATTTCTCCGACCGAAAAGGCTGAAATGGCTGCCGGCTCACAAACTGACTGAAGACAGTGAGAGCAGCGAGATTGGAGGAGAGGGACGGCGAAATGGGCCGCGCCACACATTTCTGAGATCTGGCTCCCAAACTGACTGAACACAGTGAGAGCAGCGCGATTTGAGTGAGGGACGGCGAATTTGGCCGCGCCACACATTTCTCCGACCGAAAAGGCTGAAATGGCTGCCGGCTCACAAACTGACTGAAGACAGTGAGAGCAGCGAGATTGGAGGAGAGGGACGGCGAAATGGGCCGCGCCACACATTTCTGAGATCTGGCTCCCAAACTGACTGAACACAGTGAGAGCAGCGCGATTTGAGTGAGGGACGGCGAATTTGGCCGCGCCACACATTTCTCCGACCGAAAAGGCTGAAATGGCTGCCGGCTCACAAACTGACTGAAGACAGTGAGAGCAGCGAGATTGGAGGAGAGGGACGGCGAAAGGGGCCGCGCCACACATTTCTGAGATCTGGCTCCCAAACTGACTGAACACAGTGAGAGCAGCGCGATTTGAGTGAGGGACGGCGAATTTGGCCGCGCCACACATTTCTCCGACCGAAAAGGCTGAAATGGCTGCCGGCTCACAAACTGACTGAAGACAGTGAGAGCAGCGAGATTGGAGGAGAGGGACGGCGAAATGGGCCGCGCCACACATTTCTGAGATCTGGCTCACAAACTGACTGAACACAGTGAGAGCAGCGCGATTTGAGTGAGGGACGGCGAATTTGGCCGCGCCACACATTTCTCCGACCGAAAAGGCTGAAATGGCTGCCGGCTCACAAACTGACTGAAGACAGTGAGAGCAGCGAGATTGGAGGAGAGGGACGGCGAAAGGGGCCGCGCCACACATTTCTGAGATCTGGCTCCCAAACTGACTGAACACAGTGAGAGCAGCGCGATTTGAGTGAGGGACGGCGAATTTGGCCGCGCCACACATTTCTCCGACCGAAAAGGCTGAAATGGCTGCCGGCTCACAAACTGACTGAAGACAGTGAGAGCAGCGAGATTGGAGGAGAGGGACGGCGAAAGGGGCCGCGCCACACATTTCTGAGATCTGGCTCCCAAACTGACTGAACACAGTGAGAGCAGCGCGATTTGAGTGAGGGACGGCGAATTTGGCCGCGCCACACATTTCTCCGACCGAAAAGGCTGAAATGGCTGCCGGCTCACAAACTGACTGAAGACAGTGAGAGCAGCGAGATTGGAGGAGAGGGACGGCGAAATGGGCCGCGCCACACATTTCTGAGATCTGGCTCCCAAACTGACTGAACACAGTGAGAGCAGCGCGATTTGAGTGAGGGACGGCGAATTTGGCCGCGCCACACATTTCTCCGACCGAAAAGGCTGAAATGGCTGCCGGCTCACAAACTGACTGAAGACAGTGAGAGCAGCGAGATTGGAGGAGAGGGACGGCGAAAGGGGCCGCGCCACACATTTCTG
This sequence comes from Centroberyx affinis, assembly GCF_046629955.1. Lineage (NCBI taxonomy): Eukaryota > Metazoa > Chordata > Actinopteri > Beryciformes > Berycidae > Centroberyx > Centroberyx affinis. The sequence continues at coordinate 13,668 of NW_027284599.1, read as the reverse complement.
AGATCTGGCTCCCAAACTGACTGAACACAGTGAGAGCAGCGCGATTTGAGTGAGGGACGGCGAATTTGGCCGCGCCACACATTTCTCCGACCGAAAAGGCTGAAATGGCTGCCGGCTCACAAACTGACTGAAGACAGTGAGAGCAGCGAGATTGGAGGAGAGGGACGGCGAAATGGGCCGCGCCACACATTTCTGAGATCTGGCTCACAAACTGACTGAACACAGTGAGAGCAGCGCGATTTGAGTGAGGGACGGCGAATTTGGCCGCGCCACACATTTCTCCGACCGAAAAGGCTGAAATGGCTGCCGGCTCACAAACTGACTGAAGACAGTGAGAGCAGCGAGATTGGAGGAGAGGGACGGCGAAAGGGGCCGCGCCACACATTTCTGAGATCTGGCTCCCAAACTGACTGAACACAGTGAGAGCAGCGCGATTTGAGTGAGGGACGGCGAATTTGGCCGCGCCACACATTTCTCCGACCGAAAAGGCTGAAATGGCTGCCGGCTCACAAACTGACTGAAGACAGTGAGAGCAGCGAGATTGGAGGAGAGGGACGGCGAAAGGGGCCGCGCCACACATTTCTGAGATCTGGCTCCCAAACTGACTGAACACAGTGAGAGCAGCGCGATTTGAGTGAGGGACGGCGAATTTGGCCGCGCCACACATTTCTCCGACCGAAAAGGCTGAAATGGCTGCCGGCTCACAAACTGACTGAAGACAGTGAGAGCAGCGAGATTGGAGGAGAGGGACGGCGAAAGGGGCCGCGCCACACATTTCTGAGATCTGGCTCCCAAACTGACTGAACACAGTGAGAGCAGCGCGATTTGAGTGAGGGACGGCGAATTTGGCCGCGCCACACATTTCTCCGACCGAAAAGGCTGAAATGGCTGCCGGCTCACAAACTGACTGAAGACAGTGAGAGCAGCGAGATTGGAGGAGAGGGACGGCGAAATGGGCCGCGCCACACATTTCTGAGATCTGGCTCCCAAACTGACTGAACACAGTGAGAGCAGCGCGATTTGAGTGAGGGACGGCGAATTTGGCCGCGCCACACATTTCTCCGACCGAAAAGGCTGAAATGGCTGCCGGCTCACAAACTGACTGAAGACAGTGAGAGCAGCGAGATTGGAGGAGAGGGACGGCGAAAGGGGCCGCGCCACACATTTCTGAGATCTGGCTCCCAAACTGACTGAACACAGTGAGAGCAGCGCGATTTGAGTGAGGGACGGCGAATTTGGCCGCGCCACACATTTCTCCGACCGAAAAGGCTGAAATGGCTGCCGGCTCACAAACTGACTGAAGACAGTGAGAGCAGCGAGATTGGAGGAGAGGACGGCGAAATGGGCCGCGCCACACATTTCTGAGATCTGGCTCCCAAACTGACTGAACACAGTGAGAGCAGCGCGATTTGAGTGAGGGACGGCGAATTTGGCCGCGCCACACATTTCTCCGACCGAAAAGGCTGAAATGGCTGCCGGCTCACAAACTGACTGAAGACAGTGAGAGCAGCGAGATTGGAGGAGAGGGACGGCGAAAGGGGCCGCGCCACACATTTCTGAGATCTGGCTCCCAAACTGACTGAACACAGTGAGAGCAGCGCGATTTGAGTGAGGGACGGCGAATTTGGCCGCGCCACACATTTCTCCGACCGAAAAGGCTGAAATGGCTGCCGGCTCACAAACTGACTGAAGACAGTGAGAGCAGCGAGATTGGAGGAGAGGGACGGCGAAAGGGGCCGCGCCACACATTTCTGAGATCTGGCTCCCAAACTGACTGAACACAGTGAGAGCAGCGCGATTTGAGTGAGGGACGGCGAATTTGGCCGCGCCACACATTTCTCCGACCGAAAAGGCTGAAATGGCTGCCGGCTCACAAACTGACTGAAGACAGTGAGAGCAGCGAGATTGGAGGAGAGGGACGGCGAAATGGGCCGCGCCACACATTTCTGAGATCTGGCTCACAAACTGACTGAACACAGTGAGAGCAGCGCGATTTGAGTGAGGGACGGCGAATTTGGCCGCGCCACACATTTCTCCGACCGAAAAGGCTGAAATGGCTGCCGGCTCACAAACTGACTGAAGACAGTGAGAGCAGCGAGATTGGAGGAGAGGGACGGCGAAAGGGGCCGCGCCACACATTTCTGAGATCTGGCTCCCAAACTGACTGAACACAGTGAGAGCAGCGCGATTTGAGTGAGGGACGGCGAATTTGGCCGCGCCACACATTTCTCCGACCGAAAAGGCTGAAATGGCTGCCGGCTCACAAACTGACTGAAGACAGTGAGAGCAGCGAGATTGGAGGAGAGGGACGGCGAAATGGGCCGCGCCACACATTTCTGAGATCTGGCTCCCAAACTGACTGAACACAGTGAGAGCAGCGCGATTTGAGTGAGGGACGGCGAATTTGGCCGCGCCACACATTTCTCCGACCGAAAAGGCTGAAATGGCTGCCGGCTCACAAACTGACTGAAGACAGTGAGAGCAGCGAGATTGGAGGAGAGGGACGGCGAAATGGGCCGCGCCACACATTTCTGAGATCTGGCTCACAAACTGACTGAACACAGTGAGAGCAGCGCGATTTGAGTGAGGGACGGCGAATTTGGCCGCGCCACACATTTCTCCGACCGAAAAGGCTGAAATGGCTGCCGGCTCACAAACTGACTGAAGACAGTGAGAGCAGCGAGATTGGAGGAGAGGGACGGCGAAATGGGCCGCGCCACACATTTCTGAGATCTGGCTCACAAACTGACTGAACACAGTGAGAGCAGCGCGATTTGAGTGAGGGACGGCGAATTTGGCCGCGCCACACATTTCTCCGACCGAAAAGGCTGAAATGGCTGCCGGCTCACAAACTGACTGAAGACAGTGAGAGCAGCGAGATTGGAGGAGAGGGACGGCGAAATGGGCCGCGCCACACATTTCTGAGATCTGGCTCCCAAACTGACTGAACACAGTGAGAGCAGCGCGATTTGAGTGAGGGACGGCGAATTTGGCCGCGCCACACATTTCTCCGACCGAAAAGGCTGAAATGGCTGCCGGCTCACAAACTGACTGAAGACAGTGAGAGCAGCGAGATTGGAGGAGAGGGACGGCGAAATGGGCCGCGCCACACATTTCTGAGTTCTGGCTCCCAAACTGACTGAACACAGTGAGAGCAGCGCGATTTGAGTGAGGGACGGCGAATTTGGCCGCGCCACACATTTCTCCGACCGAAAAGGCTGAAATGGCTGCCGGCTCACAAACTGACTGAAGACAGTGAGAGCAGCGAGATTGGAGGAGAGGGACGGCGAAAGGGGCCGCGCCACACATTTCTGAGATCTGGCTCCCAAACTGACTGAACACAGTGAGAGCAGCGCGATTTGAGTGAGGGACGGCGAATTTGGCCGCGCCACACATTTCTCCGACCGAAAAGGCTGAAATGGCTGCCGGCTCACAAACTGACTGAAGACAGTGAGAGCAGCGAGATTGGAGGAGAGGGACGGCGAAATGGGCCGCGCCACACATTTCTGAGATCTGGCTCACAAACTGACTGAACACAGTGAGAGCAGCGCGATTTGAGTGAGGGACGGCGAATTTGGCCGCGCCACACATTTCTCCGACCGAAAAGGCTGAAATGGCTGCCGGCTCACAAACTGACTGAAGACAGTGAGAGCAGCGAGATTGGAGGAGAGGGACGGCGAAATGGGCCGCGCCACACATTTCTGAGATCTGGCTCACAAACTGACTGAATACAGTGAGAACAGTGAGATTTGAGTGAGGAAAGGTCAAATGGGACAAGCCACACATTTCTGAAACCAGCAAAGCCAGAATAAGCTGAAATGGCCTGCTGGCTCACAAACTGACTGAATACAGTGAGAACAGTGAGATTTGAGTGAGGAAAGGTCAAATGGGACAAGCCACACATTTCTGAGACCTGCAAAGCCAGAATAAGCTGAAATGGCCTGCTGGCTCACAAACTGACTGAATACAGTGAGAACAGTGATATTTGAGTGAGGAAATCAAATCTCACTGCCGCCACACATTTCTGAGACCTGCAAAGCCAGAATAAGCTGAAATGGCCTGCTGGCTCACAAACTGACTGAATACAGTGAGAACAGTGAGATTTGAGTGAGGAAAGGTCAAATGGGACAAGCCACACATTTCTGAAACCAGCAAAGCCAGAATAAGCTGAAATGGCCTGCTGGCTCACAAACTGACTGAATACAGTGAGAACAGTGAGATTTGAGTGAGGAAAGGTCAAATGGGACAAGCCACACATTTCTGAGACCTGCAAAGCCAGAATAAGCTGAAATGGCCTGCTGGCTCACAAACTGACTGAATACAGTGAGAACAGTGATATTTGAGTGAGGAAATCAAATCTCACTGCCGCCACACATTTCTGAGACCTGCAAAGCCAGAATAAGCTGAAATGGCCTGCTGGCTCACAAACTGACTGAATACAGTGAGAACAGTGATATTTGCGTGAGGAAATCAAATCTCACTGCCGCCACACATTTCTGAGACCTGCAAAGCCAGAATAAGCTGAAATGGCCTGCTGGCTCACAAACTGACTGAATACAGTGAGAACAGTGATATTTGAGTGAGGAAATCAAATCTCACTGCCGCCACACATTTCTGAGACCTGCAAAGCCAGAATAAGCTGAAATGGCCTGCTGGCTCACAGACTGACTGAATACAGTGAGAACAGTGATATTTGAGTGAGGAAATCAAATCTCACTGCCGCCACACATTTCTGAGACCTGCAAAGCCAGAATAAGCTGAAATGGCCTGCTGGCTCACAAACTGACTGAATACAGTGAGAACAGTGATATTTGCGTGAGGAAATCAAATCTCACTGCCGCCACACATTTCTGAGACCTGCAAAGCCAGAATAAGCTGAAATGGCCTGCTGGCTCACAAACTGACTGAATACAGTGAGAACAGTGATATTTGAGTGAGGAAAGGTCAAATGGGACAAGCCACACATTTCTGAGACCTGCAAAGCCAGAATAAGCTGAAATGGCCTGCTGGCTCACAAACTGACTGAATACAGTGAGAACAGTGATATTTGCGTGAGGAAATCAAATCTCACTGCCGCCACACATTTCTGAGACCTGCAAAGCCAGAATAAGCTGAAATGGCCTGCTGGCTCACAAACTGACTGAATACAGTGAGAACAGTGATATTTGAGTGAGGAAATCAAATCTCACTGCCGCCACACATTTCTGAGACCTGCAAAGCCAGAATAAGCTGAAATGGCCTGCTGGCTCACAAACTGACTGAATACAGTGAGAACAGTGATATTTGAGTGAGGAAATCAAATCTCACTGCCGCCACACATTTCTGAGACCTGCAAAGCCAGAATAAGCTGAAATGGCCTGCTGGCTCACAAACTGACTGAATACAGTGAGAACAGTGATATTTGCGTGAGGAAATCAAATCTCACTGCCGCCACACATTTCTGAGACCTGCAAAGCCAGAATAAGCTGAAATGGCCTGCTGGCTCACAAACTGACTGAATACAGTGAGAACAGTGATATTTGAGTGAGGAAAGGTCAAATGGGACAAGCCACACATTTCTGAGACCTGCAAAGCCAGAATAAGCTGAAATGGCCTGCTGGCTCACAAACTGACTGAATACAGTGAGAACAGTGATATTTGAGTGAGGAAATCAAATCTCACTGCCGCCACACATTTCTGAGACCTGCAAAGCCAGAATAAGCTGAAATGGCCTGCTGGCTCACAAACTGACTGAATACAGTGAGAACAGTGATATTTGCGTGAGGAAATCAAATCTCACTGCCGCCACACATTTCTGAGACCTGCCAAAGCCAGAATAAGTGAAATGGCCTGCTGGCTCACAAACTGACTGAATACAGTGAGAACAGTGATATTTGAGTGAGGAAATCAAATCTCACTGCCGCCACACATTTCTGAGACCTGCAAAGCCAGAATAAGCTGAAATGGCCTGCTGGCTCACAAACTGACTGAATACAGTGAGAACAGTGATATTTGCGTGAGGAAATCAAATCTCACTGCCGCCACACATTTCTGAGACCTGCAAAGCCAGAATAAGCTGAAATGGCCTGCTGGCTCACAAACTGACTGAATACAGTGAGAACAGTGATATTTGAGTGAGGAAAGGTCAAATGGGACAAGCCACACATTTCTGAGACCTGCAAAGCCAGAATAAGCTGAAATGGCCTGCTGGCTCACAAACTGACTGAATACAGTGAGAACAGTGAGATTTGAGTGAGGAAAGGTCAAATGGGACAAGCCACACATTTCTGAGACCTGCAAAGCCAGAATAAGCTGAAATGGCCTGCTGGCTCACAAACTGACTGAATACAGTGAGAACAGTGATATTTGAGTGAGGAAATCAAATCTCACTGCCGCCACACATTTCTGAGACCTGCAAAGCCAGAATAAGCTGAAATGGCCTGCTGGCTCACAAACTGACTGAATACAGTGAGAACAGTGAGATTTGAGTGAGGAAAGGTCAAATGGGACAAGCCACACATTTCTGAGACCTGCAAAGCCAGAATAAGCTGAAATGGCCTGCTGGCTCACAAACTGACTGAATACAGTGAGAACAGTGATATTTGAGTGAGGAAATCAAATCTCACTGCCGCCACACATTTCTGAGACCTGCAAAGCCAGAATAAGCTGAAATGGCCTGCTGGCTCACAAACTGACTGAATACAGTGAGAACAGTGATATTTGAGTGAGGAAAGGTCAAATGGGACAAGCCACACATTTCTGAGACCTGCAAAGCCAGAATAAGCTGAAATGGCCTGCTGGCTCACAAACTGACTGAATACAGTGAGAACAGTGATATTTGAGTGAGGAAATCAAATCTCACTGCCGCCACACATTTCTGAGACCTGCAAAGCCAGAATAAGCTGAAATGGCCTGCTGGCTCACAAACTGACTGAATACAGTGAGAACAGTGATATTTGAGTGAGGAAATCAAATCTCACTGCCGCCACACATTTCTGAGACCTGCAAAGCCAGAATAAGCTGAAATGGCCTGCTGGCTCACAAACTGACTGAATACAGTGAGAACAGTGATATTTGAGTGAGGAAATCAAATCTCACTGCCGCCACACATTTCTGAGACCTGCAAAGCCAGAATAAGCTGAAATGGCCTGCTGGCTCACAAACTGACTGAATACAGTGAGAACAGTGATATTTGAGTGAGGAAATCAAATCTCACTGCCGCCACACATTTCTGAGACCTGCAAAGCCAGAATAAGCTGAAATGGCCTGCTGGCTCACAAACTGACTGAATACAGTGAGAACAGTGATATTTGCGTGAGGAAATCAAATCTCACTGCCGCCACACATTTCTGAGACCTGCAAAGCCAGAATAAGCTGAAATGGCCTGCTGGCTCACAAACTGACTGAATACAGTGAGAACAGTGATATTTGAGTGAGGAAAGGTCAAATGGGACAAGCCACACATTTCTGAGACCTGCAAAGCCAGAATAAGCTGAAATGGCCTGCTGGCTCACAGACTGACTGAATACAGTGAGAACAGTGATATTTGAGTGAGGAAATCAAATCTCACTGCCGCCACACATTTCTGAGACCTGCAAAGCCAGAATAAGCTGAAATGGCCTGCTGGCTCACAAACTGACTGAATACAGTGAGAACAGTGATATTTGCGTGAGGAAATCAAATCTCACTGCCGCCACACATTTCTGAGACCTGCAAAGCCAGAATAAGCTGAAATGGCCTGCTGGCTCACAAACTGACTGAATACAGTGAGAACAGTGATATTTGAGTGAGGAAATCAAATCTCACTGCCGCCACACATTTCTGAGACCTGCAAAGCCAGAATAAGCTGAAATGGCCTGCTGGCTCACAAACTGACTGAATACAGTGAGAACAGTGATATTTGCGTGAGGAAATCAAATCTCACTGCCGCCACACATTTCTGAGACCTGCAAAGCCAGAATAAGCTGAAATGGCCTGCTGGCTCACAAACTGACTGAATACAGTGAGAACAGTGATATTTGAGTGAGGAAATCAAATCTCACTGCCGCCACACATTTCTGAGACCTGCAAAGCCAGAATAAGCTGAAATGGCCTGCTGGCTCACAAACTGACTGAATACAGTGAGAACAGTGATATTTGCGTGAGGAAATCAAATCTCACTGCCGCCACACATTTCTGAGACCTGCAAAGCCAGAATAAGCTGAAATGGCCTGCTGGCTCACAAACTGACTGAATACAGTGAGAACAGTGATATTTGAGTGAGGAAAGGTCAAATGGGACAAGCCACACATTTCTGAGACCTGCAAAGCCAGAATAAGCTGAAATGGCCTGCTGGCTCACAAACTGACTGAATACAGTGAGAACAGTGATATTTGAGTGAGGAAATCAAATCTCACTGCCGCCACACATTTCTGAGACCTGCAAAGCCAGAATAAGCTGAAATGGCCTGCTGGCTCACAAACTGACTGAATACAGTGAGAACAGTGAGATTTGAGTGAGGAAAGGTCAAATGGGACAAGCCACACATTTCTGAGACCTGCAAAGCCAGAATAAGCTGAAATGGCCTGCTGGCTCACAAACTGACTGAATACAGTGAGAACAGTGATATTTGAGTGAGGAAATCAAATCTCACTGCCGCCACACATTTCTGAGACCTGCAAAGCCAGAATAAGCTGAAATGGCCTGCTGGCTCACAAACTGACTGAATACAGTGAGAACAGTGAGATTTGAGTGAGGAAAGGTCAAATGGGACAAGCCACACATTTCTGAGACCTGCAAAGCCAGAATAAGCTGAAATGGCCTGCTGGCTCACAAACTGACTGAATACAGTGAGAACAGTGATATTTGAGTGAGGAAATCAAATCTCACTGCCGCCACACATTTCTGAGACCTGCAAAGCCAGAATAAGCTGAAATGGCCTGCTGGCTCACAAACTGACTGAATACAGTGAGAACAGTGAGATTTGAGTGAGGAAAGGTCAAATGGGACAAGCCACACATTTCTGAGACCTGCAAAGCCAGAATAAGCTGAAATGGCCTGCTGGCTCACAAACTGACTGAATACAGTGAGAACAGTGATATTTGAGTGAGGAAATCAAATCTCACTGCCGCCACACATTTCTGAGACCTGCAAAGCCAGAATAAGCTGAAATGGCCTGCTGGCTCACAAACTGACTGAATACAGTGAGAACAGTGATATTTGAGTGAGGAAAGGTCAAATGGGACAAGCCACACATTTCTGAGACCTGCAAAGCCAGAATAAGCTGAAATGGCCTGCTGGCTCACAAACTGACTGAATACAGTGAGAACAGTGATATTTGAGTGAGGAAATCAAATCTCACTGCCGCCACACATTTCTGAGACCTGCAAAGCCAGAATAAGCTGAAATGGCCTGCTGGCTCACAAACTGACTGAATACAGTGAGAACAGTGATATTTGAGTGAGGAAATCAAATCTCACTGCCGCCACACATTTCTGAGACCTGCAAAGCCAGAATAAGCTGAAATGGCCTGCTGGCTCACAAACTGACTGAATACAGTGAGAACAGTGATATTTGAGTGAGGAAATCAAATCTCACTGCCGCCACACATTTCTGAGACCTGCAAAGCCAGAATAAGCTGAAATGGCCTGCTGGCTCACAAACTGACTGAATACAGTGAGAACAGTGATATTTGAGTGAGGAAATCAAATCTCACTGCCGCCACACATTTCTGAGACCTGCAAAGCCAGAATAAGCTGAAATGGCCTGCTGGCTCACAAACTGACTGAATACAGTGAGAACAGTGATATTTGAGTGAGGAAAGGTCAAATGGGACAAGCCACACATTTCTGAGACCTGCAAAGCCAGAATAAGCTGAAATGGCCTGCTGGCTCACAAACTGACTGAATACAGTGAGAACAGTGATATTTGAGTGAGGAAATCAAATCTCACTGCCGCCACACATTTCTGAGACCTGCAAAGCCAGAATAAGCTGAAATGGCCTGCTGGCTCACAAACTGACTGAATACAGTGAGAACAGTGATATTTGCGTGAGGAAATCAAATCTCACTGCCGCCACACATTTCTGAGACCTGCAAAGCCAGAATAAGCTGAAATGGCCTGCTGGCTCACAAACTGACTGAATACAGTGAGAACAGTGATATTTGAGTGAGGAAATCAAATCTCACTGCCGCCACACATTTCTGAGACCTGCAAAGCCAGAATAAGCTGAAATGGCCTGCTGGCTCACAAACTGACTGAATACAGTGAGAACAGTGATATTTGAGTGAGGAAATCAAATCTCACTGCCGCCACACATTTCTGAGACCTGCAAAGCCAGAATAAGCTGAAATGGCCTGCTGGCTCACAAACTGACTGAATACAGTGAGAACAGTGAGATTTGAGTGAGGAAAGGTCAAATGGGACAAGCCACACATTTCTGAGACCTGCAAAGCCAGAATAAGCTGAAATGGCCTGCTGGCTCACAAACTGACTGAATACAGTGAGAACAGTGATATTTGAGTGAGGAAATCAAATCTCACTGCCGCCACACATTTCTGAGACCTGCAAAGCCAGAATAAGCTGAAATGGCCTGCTGGCTCACAAACTGACTGAATACAGTGAGAACAGTGAGATTTGAGTGAGGAAAGGTCAAATGGGACAAGCCACACATTTCTGAGACCTGCAAAGCCAGAATAAGCTGAAATGGCCTGCTGGCTCACAAACTGACTGAATACAGTGAGAACAGTGATATTTGAGTGAGGAAATCAAATCTCACTGCCGCCACACATTTCTGAGACCTGCAAAGCCAGAATAAGCTGAAATGGCCTGCTGGCTCACAAACTGACTGAATACAGTGAGAACAGTGATATTTGAGTGAGGAAAGGTCAAATGGGACAAGCCACACATTTCTGAGACCTGCAAAGCCAGAATAAGCTGAAATGGCCTGCTGGCTCACAAACTGACTGAATACAGTGAGAACAGTGATATTTGAGTGAGGAAATCAAATCTCACTGCCGCCACACATTTCTGAGACCTGCAAAGCCAGAATAAGCTGAAATGGCCTGCTGGCTCACAAACTGACTGAATACAGTGAGAACAGTGATATTTGAGTGAGGAAATCAAATCTCACTGCCGCCACACATTTCTGAGACCTGCAAAGCCAGAATAAGCTGAAATGGCCTGCTGGCTCACAAACTGACTGAATACAGTGAGAACAGTGATATTTGCGTGAGGAAATCAAATCTCACTGCCGCCACACATTTCTGAGACCTGCAAAGCCAGAATAAGCTGAAATGGCCTGCTGGCTCACAAACTGACTGAATACAGTGAGAACAGTGATATTTGAGTGAGGAAATCAAATCTCACTGCCGCCACACATTTCTGAGACCTGCAAAGCCAGAATAAGCTGAAATGGCCTGCTGGCTCACAAACTGACTGAATACAGTGAGAACAGTGATATTTGCGTGAGGAAATCAAATCTCACTGCCGCCACACATTTCTGAGACCTGCAAAGCCAGAATAAGCTGAAATGGCCTGCTGGCTCACAAACTGACTGAATACAGTGAGAACAGTGATATTTGAGTGAGGAAATCAAATCTCACTGCCGCCACACATTTCTGAGACCTGCAAAGCCAGAATAAGCTGAAATGGCCTGCTGGCTCACAAACTGACTGAATACAGTGAGAACAGTGATATTTGCGTGAGGAAATCAAATCTCACTGCCGCCACACATTTCTGAGACCTGCAAAGCCAGAATAAGCTGAAATGGCCTGCTGGCTCACAAACTGACTGAATACAGTGAGAACAGTGATATTTGAGTGAGGAAAGGTCAAATGGGACAAGCCACACATTTCTGAGACCTGCAAAGCCAGAATAAGCTGAAATGGCCTGCTGGCTCACAAACTGACTGAATACAGTGAGAACAGTGATATTTGAGTGAGGAAATCAAATCTCACTGCCGCCACACATTTCTGAGACCTGCAAAGCCAGAATAAGCTGAAATGGCCTGCTGGCTCACAAACTGACTGAATACAGTGAGAACAGTGATATTTGTGTGAGGAAATCAAATCTCACTGCCGCCACACATTTCTGAGACCTGCAAAGCCAGAATAAGCTGAAATGGCCTGCTGGCTCACAAACTGACTGAATACAGTGAGAACAGTGATATTTGCGTGAGGAAATCAAATCTCACTGCCGCCACACATTTCTGAGACCTGCAAAGCCAGAATAAGCTGAAATGGCCTGCTGGCTCACAAACTGACTGAATACAGTGAGAACAGTGATATTTGAGTGAGGAAATCAAATCTCACTGCCGCCACACATTTCTGAGACCTGCAAAGCCAGAATAAGCTGAAATGGCCTGCTGGCTCACAAACTGACTGAATACAGTGAGAACAGTGAGATTTGAGTGAGGAAAGGTCAAATGGGACAAGCCACACATTTCTGAGACCTGCAAAGCCAGAATAAGCTGAAATGGCCTGCTGGCTCACAAACTGACTGAATACAGCGAGAACAGTGAGATTTGAGTGAGGAACAGAAATGTGTGGCGTGGCCCATTTCACTGAGACCGGCAGAGCCAGAATAAGCTGAAATGGCCTTCACAAACTGACTGAATACAGTGAGAACAGTGAGATTTGAGGGAGGAAAGGGCAAATGGGCCAAGCCACACATTTCCGAGACCGGCAAAGCCAAAATAAGCTGGCTGCTGGCTCACAAACTGACTGAATACAGCGAGAACAGTGAGATTTGAGTGAGGAACAGAAATGTGTGGCGTGGCCCATTTCACTGAGACCGGCAGAGCCAGAATAAGCTGAAATGGCCTTCACAAACTGACTGAATACAGTGAGAACAGTGAGATTTGAGGGAGGAAAGGGCAAATGGGCCAAGCCACACATTTCCGAGACCGGCAAAGCCAAAATAAGCTGGCTGCTGGCTCACAAACTGACTGAATACAGCGAGAACAGTGAGATTTGAGTGAGGAACAGAAATGTGTGGCGTGGCCCATTTCACTGAGACCGGCAGAGCCAGAATAAGCTGAGATGGCCTTCACAAACTGACTGAATACAGTGAGAACAGTGAGATTTGAGGGAGGAAAGGGCAAATGGGCCAAGCCACACATTTCCGAGACCGGCAAAGCCAAAATAAGCTGGCTGCTGGCTCACAAACTGACTGAATACAGCGAGAACAGTGAGATTTGAGTGAGGAACAGAAATGTGTGGCGTGGCCCATTTCACTGAGACCGGCAGAGCCAGAATAAGCTGAGATGGCCTTCACAAACTGACTGAATACAGTGAGAACAGTGAGATTTGAGGGAGGAAAGGGCAAATGGGCCAAGCCACACATTTCCGAGACCGGCAAAGCCAAAATAAGCTGGCTGCTGGCTCACAAACTGACTGAATACAGCGAGAACAGTGAGATTTGAGTGAGGAACAGAAATGTGTGGCGTGGCCCATTTCACTGAGACCGGCAGAGCCAGAATAAGCTGAAATGGCCTTCACAAACTGACTGAATACAGTGAGAACAGTGAGATTTGAGGGAGGAAAGGGCAAATGGGCCAAGCCACACATTTCCGAGACCGGCAAAGCCAAAATAAGCTGGCTGCTGGCTCACAAACTGACTGAATACAGCGAGAACAGTGAGATTTGAGTGAGGAACAGAAATGTGTGGCGTGGCCCATTTCACTGAGACCGGCAGAGCCAGAATAAGCTG
>NW_027284598.1:0-9498 GCF_046629955.1 Centroberyx affinis | reverse complement strand
TTGAGCACATCCGTAGTGTATGATGCAATGGTTGCAGGTCCAGAAGCGCGGTGTGGAGAGCACGCTGGAGGAGTGCAGGCAGGAGCAGCGAGCAGCGGAGGAGCGCAACACCAAACTGCAGCAGACGGTCGAGGACCAGCGAGCAGATATTGGGAAGCTTAAGGAGGTACGCCACTTGGGGTGGAAAGTTGCTTGTTCTCGATCAGTAGGGCAGCAAAACAAACTGGGCATGTGCTGACTCCAGGGCATGTTTGGGTTGAAGGTTGGATGGTTTTGTATCGGTACTTCCTTAAAGACTGAAAAAAATATGTAAAGAGAGACTGGTTTTGCTCAGTAACGTGGGTGAATACCATAGCTGGTCCAGCTCGTCTAGCACTAAAATACTAAAGTGCAGACATGATTTTTTTTTCTAACTGAGTAATTGGATTTACAGCAGTAGATAATAGCTACTGATTGTTCAAGTAAGGCGACACCATTAATTCTTTATTGATTTGTTGAGCATTAATGTCTGTGCAGTGTGCTCTGTGCATAGCACGTACCTTAATATTTCCATGGACAAAATACATCTTAAAACACGTGTGAATATTAAGGCGGACACAGACAACAACGAACGGGATAACATGGCTACTAGTTCTAAAAAAAACGGCTATTATCTTAATGTAGCTACTGGTACTACTACTAGCAATATACTGATTCTAGCTTCTTGTTAAAATCGATTATTTTTTTCTATCGTCTCCCTAATGTCATGGCCATACTAATGTCCACCACAATTTGACTACTCTGCACTGGGTAATTGTGCCTGATCAAGTCCCTATGCTAACTAAAGTACTGGCAATACATGAACAGGGGAGAGTGGAGCAAGGCCATACACGAAGGCACTGAACCCTCGAGCGGAAGAGAGTGGAGGAGGAAGAGAGTAAGAGGAGAAGGCGGAAGGGGCGGCTCAAACAACCACGCGCTCCACCCACTATCCCGTGCATCTCATGTCCCCGACAATTCCACCACTGTCATGGCCTGGAGACTGCAGTGCTGGGCGCGTTCCTCGATTTTCGGTAGTGCGTTAGCGTTCCTGCGTTCCTCCAGCCGCGGTTAGTGCGTTCCTGGAATAGCGTTCCTCAATTTTTTTCGCTCGGTGCGTTAGCGTTCCTGCGTTCCTGCGTCCCAAACTATTAACCCGAAATTGACCGGGGTCCAGAGCCAAACAATACTGACCGGGGGAGGGGAGGGGGGTCGCCCCCCCCCCGCCCCAGCTAACTCAGCTCCCGTTTGAGATACAGAAAAATAATTTACCATTGGATAGCCCGCGACAACAATTGGGGAACACAACAACCGTTTTTTTGCTAGCGCAAAAACTGCTTGGGTGGGGAGTTAACCCCCCCCCCCCCAGTCAATAGCGGGTTAAAGCGTACCGCAAAATAGTAGTGCGTCCCTCGATAACTTTACACACAAAAAAAACACTGCGTTTCTCAAAAACGACTGCGCGCATCAAAAGAACTATTCCGCAATTCAAAAATAAAACAAAATACAAGGTACTGTACTGTATTTGGCAAGTAGTGCTCAGCTCCCGCTGAGCTAAACAGCCTCTCCACAGCAGGTAAGCTGGAGAAGAGGTCGTGGCTGAGGGGGACGTTCACCATCGCCCTCTTCCACTGGTCCAGGGTCTTGGTGACTTGGTGATTAGGGTATTACTCCATCTCCTCCTGCTCCACATCCTTGTACCCAAGGAGGTGCATGTTTCCCCTCACAAACACCAGCTGTTCGAAGTGAATGTTGCTCAGGCTGGACCTCTTTGCCCGCAAGATGTCTCCCGCTGAGCTAAACAGCCTCTCCACAGCAGCTGAGCTGGGAAGAGGAGTATTGTATTTTTTAAATAGGTCCAGCCAGGCGTCCCTGTACTTGGTGGGGAAGAGGTCGTGGCTGAGGGGGACGCTCACCATCGCCCTCTTCCACTGGTCCAGGGTCTTGGTGACCGTCTCCTTCACCTCCTCCTGCTGCCTCACCTCCGGCACTGTGGCAGTGGAGAGGAGCAGGTGGAACTGGTCCACCTCCTCCTGCCTCTCCTCAGGCTGCCTCTCCTCAGTGTCCACCAGCTCCGCCACCTCCTCCACGATGCACTGCTTGATGTTCACAGCCTCGTCCGGGCTGAAGTGGCGCACCAGGGACATGGTGTAGTGGGGGTGCAGAGCAGTGGCCATGAGGATGTCCTTTTCCTTCAGCCTCGCAGCAAACCTGCCGTAGAACCCCTTCCGACTGCCCTCTCTCCCAAGCAGCGCGGCACCAGCGGCTGGGCATATTGCAGCCTCTGGGTCTTCAGGTTCTCCAGGTGCAGGCGCATCATGTGCAAGCTTGGCATGAAGTTGCCCATGTAGGCAGTGACCTCGGACTGGACGCTGTCCAGGCACTCTGCCACGGGCTTCATGACCTTCATGTACTCTGAGAGGACCTACAAAAGAAAGTTTTTTTTAAAAATTAATTCATTAACTTCAAATTTTAATGTTATGACAAAACTTGCACATTATTTTCATTTACATAGCTAAATACACTTTAACTTTATTAACTAATAAGTAATAATTAACATCCGTTATAGATGAATACATTATACATTATAGAAGAGCGTAACATATTATAAATAAGTTAATAACATCTATTTCTTTTACTTACTTGTTTGTCCATCTCATCAAAAGCTGGCAGCCCTCCCTTGCTGATGATATCGTTGAGGGCTCTCATCTTGTCCTGGTTGGACAGGACGTCCATGAGGCTGTAGACAGCGTCGTAGTAGGAGTTCCACCTTTGAAAGAAGTTAAAAAATAATTAGAAACAATTAAAATAGAAACATTTTGAACTGTTCCATTGTTGATGCTAACAAGATTATTTGATCTGAAATATTCCTGATTGACTCTTACCTAGTGACGCAGAAGGTTTTTAGCTTCCTCCCAGTCTTCTCCTTGATGGAGTTGCTCACCACCGAGCTGCGGTTCTGCAGGTTCCAGGTGGCTTGGGCCTTTGAGGCAGCCTTGTTGAAAGGCGCCCTTGGGCCTTGGTTCCACCCTGGCACAGACTGCACGTCCACAGTGGCCATCAGGTTGATGGTGTGTGCACTGGAATAAAAAGAAAAGTTTTATTAAATTATTTTTAAAAATCCAACCTGTAACATTCAGATATTTTTCGCATCTCTTTCATAGTTATCTCACACAAAACAAAGCTGTTGGAAAAAAATATTAGTGAAATAACAATTAATAATTAAGTGTACATACCCACATTTGTAGTGGACTGGCAGATGGAGAGTACCTTCAGGCGCCACTTCATCCAGCTGGTCGTGGAGGTTGCCAGGCTGGCCAACCACCACCTCCGGGTCCTCCTCCTCCTGTCCCTCCACGGCCACCTCCGCCGTACCAAACTGCCTAAACGCCGCCACGTAGTTGGCGCCGTTGTCCGTGGTGGTGGCCACCACCTTGTTGGCGAGGCCAAACTCCTGGTGAATGCCGGTGATGACCTTGCCCAGGAGGTCACTTGTCTGCTTCTCCTGAAAATAGAAAAAAATATTGACCGATCTGAACGTCGTTAGCGATGCGATTGATACAAATGTCAAATGAAATTAATCAAATTATATTTCTCGCAAAGCAAGGTAACTTTAGTTGGTTTTCAAACTTTTAAAACTTTTAGTTAAAACTTTTAACTTACTTTTTCTAATTATTTACTTACCTTGATCTCCTTGCTTGCCAAAGTGCAATGCTGGCGGCGGAGACCCTTGCCAATCCAGTGGCCAGTTATGCCAATGAAGGCCCTGCTGTGCGCAGTCCAGCTGTCTGCGGTAGTCGCTACAAATCTGGTGTCGTACAGCAGGTTGGAGATCTCCGACTTGGCAGTGGCCGACACCTGATCGATGTCCCTCCCCAGGGCCCTCCTGGACGGCAGGGAAAAGTCCGGCGCGACGAGACTGAAGAAGTGCCTGGTAGTGGGGTGCTCTACAATGCTCAAGGGCATCATAGTATCGATGAACCACCTGAAATAGAAAATAAATATTAAATATTGTTTATTTTTAGAACATCCGTACAGAAAAGAAAGAAAATCATTTCCTCCTGACTCGGAGGTTATTCCTTGTTACATTTGTTGTCTTAAAGCTAGTGTTAGTGCAGACATATACATCGAACAGTAGATCAGGGACTCAGTACCAGGTTCATCTGACACGCGGTTAGCTCAGAGTTTCGAAAAATATAAAAGGTACAGGCATACACCTTCGTGCGTGTTGACAACTCATCTGGGCATGAAACTGATTTACTGGATCATCTCTTACGTCGTGGGAAGATTCAAACACGCGAAGTTAAAATTTGAAGCCAAAAGCAACATATCTAAAGAAGATTATCTACATACACTGATACGGCCAATTGTAATGACAAATATGAAATATCCCTAGATGATCTAGATCACAAGGGCGAAGGATCACTGTCACACTCACAGTAAAGGTGCAGACACACCGGCAATATGGCAATATATCCAAAACCTGTTGGGCGGAAATCGTACTTGCGATCAAAAGTTTACAAGGGATGAGCTCGATCGGTTTGAGGGGAGCAGCGGAGATGGTACAAGCCGCCGCTAGGTTTATACCCGGCATATTGGACGCAATTGCAGAGAAAACAAAAAATACACAGCCAGCTGTAAAGGCAAAGATGAACAGAGAGAAATCACGCGACAGCTCTGTGACGGACGCGGGCCGTGGGACAGACATTCAGGCAGACCGACGAGAATGGCTGCAATAGTCCTTGGTCTTTCTGGCCAGTGGTGAATAAAAAACGCAAAAACGATAAGGAATCAAGACGAATGGAGATACAGACAGGCAGGCAGACGGGCGCTGCAATAGTCCTTGGTCTTTCTGGCCAATGGTGAATGAAAACGTCAAAACTATAAGGAATCAAGAAAAATGGAGATACAGACAGGCCGACAGACGGACGCGAACGAAAATCAAAAATATTTATTTCCTCCTGTGTCGGAGGTTATTCTTGGTTAGTAACTTAGTATTTCATTTCTTAAAAACTAGTGTTAGTGCAAACATTGTTACGACAAGTGAAATAAAGTGGATCGGAGACATAGTAGAGATATGGTACAAAAAGTTACAGGATAAAGACATTAGCTGTACTGGTAGCGCTATTTTTGGTATGAGTGTTTATTTTATAAAACTTTTATTGTACCTGGTCAAAGCCTTCTTCAAGACCTCTGGGGTCACCCTGTCCTTCCTGCTGAAGGACTCCTCCAGGGACATCTGGAGGCAGGTCCTCTTGTCGGGGAAGTCGCCCTCCCTGCTCTTGGAGCGGCCCCTCTTGCTGGCCCCATCCAGCGCTGCCCTGAAGGTGTTGAAGGTGCCCTTGTGCATCTGGAAAAAATAACACATTTATTATTTAGAAATGTTTAGTTCATTGCGAATTTGTGTGCTAAGTATAAGTGCTAAAAATACGCCCCCATCGGAGCGTGAAAAGCCCTTGGCCCAGGATACAGAATCCCCCGGATACAGCATATGTAATTCGAAAATCTGGTACCATGAACTGTAGTCCTCATCATGCTGATTCATTTGACACCAAAACCAGTTCAATCGGACCACTAATGACGAAGCCTTAGCGATTTTAAAAAGTGTGACAGACGGACGGACAGACGGACGGACAGACAGACGGACGGACGGACAAGTGATGCCTATAGCCATTGGCCAAATTGGCCAAGGGCTAAAAAGTAAAAAGTATACACTGCAGAGTCCAGGCAACTATGCATTAAGCATCTACTGACATAAATTAACAAATTTAAGCGATTTTTTTAAAAACAAATTTACTTACACTTTCATAATGCTTCCTCAGGTTGGCCTTGGTCTTGGTGGTGTAACTATATGTGGTAGCCTTCCCGCCCTTCTTGACGCATGTCTTCTCCTCACACTTAGCCCTCCCATGTGGACCTTCCTTCCATCCTTGTCCTTCTCAGTCTTGACATAAGACGACCAGGAAAGAACCTGAAAAAAATTGTAACATGTATATAAAATTAAAATAATATGTTGAAAATGAGAAAATTCAGTACGCGATAACATAATAACGACGATAACCATAAAAACGTTAAGAACTCTCTTTTGTTATTTTAGCTTTTTTATTCTTTGATCTTTATTGTTTAAGTCTTTAAAGTAAAAATAATAAATACAATAGTAATAAATTAAATACTATGACTTATAAAAATGAACTTACATCTGGAGGCCCTCCAGCCCAGCCTTCAGCAGTCTGGTGCCCTCCCGCCTCTCCTGGGTCTCCTCCTCCTCAGTGTCAGCCCCACTGTCGTCCGTGTCGTCCACGCACGCCTGGAACGACTGGGAGGTCTCCGGGGGGTGGGAGTCACTGATGTCGGCGATGCCCGACATCTGACTGACAGGCCGCGCCGCTCCAGAAGGTCCCGGTGTGCTGGATCGGATGCTGGCACTGTCCTCCGAGTCCCAAAGGCAGACACACTCCTGCTCCTGCTCTCACCTCCTCTCTTCACAAATCTGTCCATGTCATTAACTATCGCAGTGAAGCTGTGAAAGGAATGAGAGAATAAAATACAAAGTTCGTTGGTTAAGCCGTGTACGGTCAGCGCGGTCCCTGCAATGCATCAAGCCAGGGATGCCACTTTTCTAGATTTTTACAACAAACTTGTTCCGTTTTTCCCTCGATCATGAATTGTATTACGTTTTTTACGGGTGTAGACAAGCTGTCGCTATAGTGACAGCTTGTCTACACCCGTAAAAACGTAATACAATTCATGATCGAGGAAAAACGTAACAAGTTTGTTGTAAAAATTTAGAAAAGTGGCATCCCTGGCTTGATGCATTGCAGGGACCGCGCTGACCGTACAGCTGGCAGCGCGGCGGCGGGCGTGCCAGCTGAACGATAGCCAGTGTGCGCGGTAATTTTTCTCATAAAATGTCTTGTAATTTCACTTTTGTATGGTATTTTCGCTTCGATTTTTACACAAAACATGAAAAATTCTATTTTATGAAAAGTCACACGTTTGCAGCAACTCAACTGTAATGTGAAAGCAATAAAACTGTACATTTATACAGGGTGCGGTACGCTGTAACGCAGGTCTCTCTTTGTAGGGTTAACTGTGGAGCGTCGCACACCTTCACTTCCTATGGCTCGAAGCGCACTGAGCACCCGACAGTGTTGTCACTGCCCTGGGCAGTGTGGTGGTTGGAACGAACATGCACCGTTTCCTCACTTTGAGTGCCGGAACAGGGTTTCATGGTGAAATTCTGCCCTACGTGGTGAATCGCTAGGGAATTCGCTAGGGAAGCACTCCTGATGTGAACACGGCTTAAGACGGGTATAGCAGGGTTGGCACTTCACAAAATGAGGAACGCTTCAAAATTTCGGGTGGTGCGTTCCTCTTACTTGCGTTCCTTTGAAAAACTTTGCGTTCCTGCGTTCTTGCGTTCCTAAAAAGGCGGTGCGTACGTACGCAAGAACGCAGGAACGCACTAAAGGAACGCACTTGCCCAGCACTGGTGTTTTGTACTACTCGGACCGAACTGTCCTAGTTCGTCTTAGCTATAACCTTTTAGGTGCAAAGTTCTTATTTAGAGAATTGGAACTTTAACTTCTGCGTTTCTTAAATGAAGAAATTATTCCTCATTCTTCTTCCATCAGATGATAATATACATCCTTTATATTTCTATGAAGTGGAAGAAGGGTTTAAAATCTTTTCTTTCAAGTATTATCTACCGAGATATTTAAAATTTATTTTGACCTATAGAAAGTACTTTTTATCAAGTTATATTTCCGTTCAATTAATACAAATAAAATATTTCATAATTGTTTTTTACCATCTTTAAACATTTTATGCCGGATGTTGCATATGAGATCTGAAATCCATTTTTTTTTCATTAATTCAGGAATAAAGGGCTTAAAAGCCAAAAAATAACCTACAATTTAAAAGATAATTGTTTTTACACTCGTATCACAGTTACGCCAGGCTGAGATTTTCGAATAAATTTTCGAATTATTTAAAAAAGTTATTTACATATGTTATTTCATTTAAAATAAAGAACAGTGATACAATACGCAAAATGGCGTCAATGGTGTGGCTGCTGCTATTAATGCTGCCAATGGAGCTACTGATGCAACATAGCGGGGCAATAAGACTGTTGATAATGATTAGGCCAACTAAGTTCCAACTAATTTTAGATATGAACAATTAACTAAATAATAATTGCTCCAAGTGGTGGATTATTTTACTATTAGTTATTGCATCAAATAGAGACTCATCCGCCGCGTAACACACACACGGACACACACACTTACAGCTATCTTCTTATAATATAGACTAGTGCATGGACCGTCACTTCACTGGCGGTTACTGTTGGTTGCTCTGTATTGTTGCAGCACTTCGCTGGTTTACGTATTTTATCATTCGTTGTTAGACAAAGAGTGAAAACTAAAATAGATAGACTGTTGGGCCGCGTGACACAAACAAGGACACACACATTCACTGACAGCCATCGTATTATAATACTGATGCCACCGCGTGACCCACCCACGAACACACACACGCACAGACAGCTATCGTTTACAGCTGCCACCTCATGAAGCACACACGGACCCACACACGCATTGACAGCTCTCGTCGTATAATACAGATGGGTGCTTTAATAACAATTTTCTTCCCCCAATCAAACATGCTGTTCATTAGCATGCGGTCATTAAGCATGGCACAGAGGGAGCAACTTCGTCATTTGATCGTCATATTTTTATATTCTAATCGCCTGGAATAACTTTTGACGATGGTTGCAATAAATGCATCGATTTAACCCTGGGATTTAAAAAAAATGGCTTTGAAGATTTCCTATTCGTTAACAGTTTATCACCCCCATATAAAAAAGACCAATGTGTATTTATTTATCTGTTTGCGAGTATTTGCACTCTCTCACGCTTTCACTATTTGGATGCAACATTTTAGGCATCTATTTTTTATATCATTTTCGTCAATATATTACTGATAAGATAAACTTTAAAATTCCTTATAAGGAAGTAACGATATGTGCTCAAAAATCGGTTCACTTATTTTTGATAAGAATAAATTAACGTATTTTCCTGTATGTTTCTTCAATAAAAGAATCTGTTCATATGCAGCTCCTCACTCCTGTTGTTTCTGCTAAATAAAAAAAAGCAGGCAGAATCTATTCAGTATTGTAAAACAAGTGCTGCTAATATTTTTAAAATCAGAATCACAAACTTTCAAGTTAAGCTGGAATCTTCTTGGGGTTCAACGAAATATTCAAAGTTATATCTTAGAAAAGTCCATCATTTTCAATGGGTATTTAATGCTTTATTGGTAATGTTCATATACATATTAAACAGTCGAAGAGATTTTTATTTTGGATGAATTCTTAAATCACTGATTTTTTCCAGAATAATTAAGTAGGTATTATTAATCACCCCCCATATAATAAAGACCAATGTGTATTTATTTATCTGTATCACACTATATAATAAT
>NW_027284597.1:0-10204 GCF_046629955.1 Centroberyx affinis | reverse complement strand
TAATTTAGGGATAATTAGTTTCCGAATCTGTTCAAAACAAAGTGACACTGTGGTATTAAGTAGTGTGATATCAGCTGAAAGGTCAGCTGGCAGAGGCACAGTGATTGGGCTCGATTGTGAAAAGACTTTTGAAGGAAACACTTTTGCAAAAACACGGTTTAATTGCAGATTTGCTTCTCTTGTGAATCTGAAACAAACAAAGGTGAAGCATTTCTCATCATATAACACAAACTACTGTATTCAAAATATGTCAGCTAAATTCCAGTGAGTCAATGACTGCTGTATGTCAGTAAGTTATGTGGAAACAGCAGATCAAGAAGTAAGTCCACTTCAAATACGCTTTTAACGACCAATAAAATGATTGCAGCGTAGTGTGAATGTTTTCAATCGCCTGAAAACACACCAGCTCGCTACGAAAGTACATATCACTCATTTTTAAGTCTTTCGATAAGCAGACTTTGAAAACAACATCCCACCTTAAAACTTCAAACGAAGCGATGCGTTTCATCTCAAGGACACCAGTATGCTTTGAGCGTGTTAAGAAGTCCGTCACAATGCTTATCTGTGCCAATAGCTGCTCGAGATGCAGGAATCTGTGCGCGGTAGGCATTGACAAAAAAAAACATTATTTGGTGGAGCAGGCGGGTATATGTGTTGCACCTGATACTCGGCTTTTAAACAGTCTATTTGAAGTGAGAGTGTCAAAGCTGTGTGCGGAGTCGAGGGGTGGAAGAGGGAAGGGAGCGTGCGTTCTTTGACGGAGACTCTTTGAAAAAGTTCAATAACCAAAGTACCAGCTATTTCAGTGCTATCCCTGCCAATTAGGTACTAAGCAGGCATTTGAAACTATATGTGTTGGATGGGAATTCTGTCTGAGACCTGAGTGTGGATGTGTGTGCGTCTACATGCATGTACAGACTGTAGGCAACACATGTACTAGTATTAACGTGTGGGTGGGTGTTACTCGACACACATACGGTTTTGCGAGAACGTATTTGCCCCATTTTTAAATTAGAATTTCTAATGAGAATCCGAGAGAAAACAGTTTGGCGCTTCTTTCAATTGCTTGTGCAAGAAAAAGTAATCGCCCTGCCTAGCTACCTCAGCCTAATTAAAGGGATAATCAGGACCAGCCATTTGAATACTTTGGTTAACACTATTTTCTGACAGAATTTGGCCTTTTCCAGAGTGAAGTTGTCAGCACACAGGTTCCTCTTACAGTACAGCAGGTTCCTTTAGTACATCTCAACGGGCTTTCAGGTCACAGGACGTACTCTGCCTCAGAAGTCTGCGGCACAGTGTGGAATACCTTTGTCACTTATGGATGGTATTCCAGATCCTGGGGTTTTCAAAGGAAAATAAATCACCCTTTCTCCATTAAAATTACGTGGAAGCACAGTGGGTGCATTTTTCAGCCGTTTTTTTTTTCTTCCCTGTCCAATTTCTTCATTAATGTCCATGGTAAAACTAGGAAGAAAAAGTGCACTGCACTGTCATCTTTTTCTTCCCAAAACAAATGAGAGAAGCACCAAACTCCGGAGTCATTATTTTCTTTCAGACTCCCTCTGTAACGACTCACACAAAGATTTGACCGAATTTGATGTGAGAAATGTGCGAAAACGGAGCAGATCGATCAGCAGGTGAATGCCTTTTCACGTATGAGCGACAGGGCGCATTATGTAAGCCGCTGATGTTGTAAGGCTGCGTTTTATTATGCCACTTTTTGGCAAGGTGTCGGCACAGCGGGGCCATATGCTGTGTGTCTTAGTCCAGTTGGACCCGAAACAGCTCTAAACGGTGCTGAGCCTCTGCCAGAGCGAGACAGACAGGAGCTCGGTCAGCCAGTCAGTCAGTCAGCTACACTGGGATGGAGAGAACAGACTGGAAAAAGAGCCTTAGTTTATGAGGAAGCCTGAGGGGTTTTAGCAGCCTATCCTATTAATCGCTATTAAAACCCCTTCTTAGAACACTCAAAAAGTTTGTGTGCCGCTGCTCCCCTTAATGAGACATTGGCAGCGGTCTCCTGTTAGCAAAGTCAATGGGGAATGAAACCATTTCTCTCAACATCGCATGCGAGCCATTTCCTCCCATAAGCTGCGAGAGTGAGAATATTGTAGAATGAGAAACAGAATGGCTTAGAGGGGCTAGTATGCAATTTTAAAAAGTGACTGCAGGGAGCCGGGAGAGGAGGGAAGCGTAGTGATGTTCTTCAGAGAGTACAGATGGGCCAACATATAGAGCATCCGGGAGTGTCTCTGTTTATGCCTGCTAGCATCAAAACTTATTAATTCTTACCATTTTACAATCTGCTGACGTTGAAAATATGTCAGCATGACTAACAACAAAAAATAAAAATGTGTCTGTTTAGGTTTGCTTCACCGCCGGTCTAAAAAAGCACATTTTGGACAGGAATCAATGAGCGGGTGATGACTGCATACCCGGTTTGTATCTTTTTAGTATCTCTTTCCCTCAATAACAAGCTGCGGCGCTGTGTGTCTATTGCAACCTTCATAGGGCGCTGGTAAACTGAACAGGGCTGACTGATGAGTCATAGGGGAGTGTGCGTGTGTGTGTGTGTGTGTGTGTGTGCGTGTGTGTGCATTGTGTGCGTTTATTTCTGCACTCCTGAAAAACAAAATGGATTTTCTCACTGCAAAACTCACTCTGGACACACACGCCATCTTCCTGCTGGGAGGAAAAGATGGCTGTGTTCACACTGCAGGCCTTCACGCTCAATTCCAAATTGCTGCTCATATCTGAATTAATTTTTTGGATGATTGTTCATATCTCTTCTAGTGTGTAACCCATATCCAATACCAATATGAACTGAAAGCGATGTCGAAAAACAATAACGACAGACGTCCCACCTGTTTTTCTACCTAGGCTTCTTGTTTCAACACATTGTGGTTTCAGTATGAGCCTTCAGGTTTTGACTGAACTGAGGTGTCTCCCCAAATACCAGTTTAGTCTGTAATTTGGGTTTCTTTCCATTGTTGTGTCTCGTTGTCCTCCATGCTAACGCTGCCCCAGCCAAGCTGCCGCGGGCGCCAAAATTATGAGAATTGTCTCAGATGAATGATGTATGTAGGCCTTACTGACACACTCCGATTTGAGCATTCAGATACAAGTTGCATGTAGGTTGCATGCCTCGGGATCCGAGTTTGTACCACATATCCATGTGGTACACACTGGAACTGGAAAAAAAAATGATTCCATGCAGCTGTTCACTCTGTGATTTGCATCACATGTGAGGGAAAAATCTGAACTGGGACAGTGTGATATAGCCATAAAGCAATGGGACCAACTCCTCCATGGCTTTCCTTTCCATTGGTACTAACCAGGGTTGAGTTTCCTGATAGTAGATGATCTTGAAAACTCACAATATACTGCACACACAGTTTACAGAAAGTTATTGAAAATTTCATACTAATTGAAGATAAACTTTAAGAATCCCATCGCCATAAGGCATAACAGATCGATTAAAGGAATCATCAATTTCATGAGCCGAAAGCATAACCAGTCGAATGAATCATCAATTCATCATCAGTCAGACATAGGTTATAGCCTACAGCATTGCACTTTATCTTGTCGCATGTAGATTTTGAACGTGCCTACTATTTAAATGCACACATGAGATATACTGTAATTTGATTCCACCTAAAGTCCATAGGGCACAGAAACGTCTAAGCTTATTCCTTATGATAATGCAGCCTACTGCTGTGTGCAGCATGAGCCAAATGGTGCATCACTCAATTGACTTTTCATGAGCAATATGGAATTCAAATTGATTATTATTAATTTATGTCAGCAAATTGAACCTACTCCAACATCACTGAACCACATGCCTTGCTCAGCATGGGGTATTAATGTAGACTACAGCATATGCTCGAATTTGGTGTAACCTAATGACAAATATATTGGTGAAAGAGGTAGCATTATTTATTTATATATTTTCATAATAAGGATTGGGGTACAACAGCAGATGCCTCGAATGCGTTTGTGGAGCGTTTGTGGAGCGTTTGTGGAGCGCAGCTTATTTATATTAATAGATTAGGTGAGACAGCAGCCTCCGTCTGCGGTGTGGGATTTTTCCTTCATAGCTACTGCAAAGAGATACTTGAAATTTCACGACTAGTGCGCGAAAAGAACGAGAGACTTCACGTACTACTTGAGTTACGTGGGATTTTGGGAAACACTGATGAAATGAGAACTCCTTCAGGAAACCCATTGCAGATCAGCGGCCCAGCGGTTAGAGAATCCGTCAAGATACTGTCGATCCCCAGCTGATTCATACCAGAGACTTAAAAGAATAGGATGTGATGCCTCCCTGGAGAGATGGACTGTTGGTAAACAGTGGTGATGGACCGGTGTCCTGTCCGCTGGGGTGATTCATGCCACAGAAGCTACTGGCCTAAAAGCCATCTTGGCACTGAACGAGGCTTTCTTGCTTTTCTATATGTGAAACCCAGAGCAACGTCCACTACAGAGCACACTGCAGCCAGATACTCCCCCCACAGGACCTGGACTATTTAAATAAAATCAACTTTTATCTCTATAGCACATTCCATGCAACAAAGTGTTTTACAGACATATTAAAAGCAGTTCTGGGTCATGAAAAAGATAATAGAAGCAATATAAACAACATCATAAAGGGACACAAGAATGAGAGAAGTAACGTTTAAAAAGTGGAAAAATGATAGAATAAGCTGATTATGGGACTGGATGTGAAATCAGAGGCCTTTGTGTGCAGTGTGTGTGTGTGTGTGAGAGTGTGCAGTGTGTGTGTGTGTGTGTGTGTGTGTGTGCGTGTGTATGTGTGTTTTTCAGAGGGTGCCAGAGCATCTGTCGCCAAAGTAAAGGGCCTATGAGACTTCCCCAGATTGTCAGTAATTGCCGAGGCCTTTTCCATATGCCCCGAGAGGGAGAGAGAGAGAGAGAGAGAGAGAGAGAGAGAGAGAGAGAGAGAGGAAGACACTGTAGGGGGACAGTTTGAGCAAGGTACTACTCCCCACCCCACCACTCTTGGTGCTCTTAGGTGTGTGTGTGTATGTGTGCGTGTGCGTGTGTGTGTGTGTGTGTGTGTGTGCGAATCGCCCAGGGAGGACAGGCTATGTTCATTCTGCACATTAAATGAGGTGGAAACAGAATTACACTTGCTCACCTCATGCCCCCGAAAACCGTTCAAGAGAAAATTTCTTCCTAAAGATAACGCAAATAGAATTCTAAAGCAAGATCCACAGCCCAAAAATGACCATACCTCCTTGGTGAAATGCCAAAAAACGCAGCATAATAGCGCTTTCAGTCAACTGTTACCTCAAGTTTACTGAGTTGTGCAGAATCTATTCACACCTGACTGCTTAGTGAGATAGGTTATATGTGTGTTTATGTGTATAGTGTGTTCCGCATGCTTTGGCAATGTAAATGCATTTTACTACGCTAATAAAACGCCATTTGAATCTAATTGAAATTGAATGTGTGTAGCCCTCCCTCCCCCCGCATGCACTCCCCCAGACTATTGCTGTAAACGGGGAACTTCATTTGCATCATGTACTGCACTGTTCTTAGTCAACATGCCTTGTTAAATAAAGATTAACTGAAGGGAGAGATGGCTTTAGCCTCATCCAAATGTTCAGCAGCCCTGCTACTAATGTGATTTCTCCATGCCTGCTAACTAGTGATACAGTAATAATCACCATCACTGTCTTTGGAATGTAACTAAAAGCATAGTAGTATTGCTTTATACAGGTGATTTGACATACTGTATCATCATGCTATAACATGATTGGTCATCTAAAGAAGTAAAGCACCACATGATGATTTTGCATAACATGATGTAAATGCACTATTAATAGCCCATTTGCTTACATGCTTCAAACACCACAATGGGCATTTGTTACCCTACCTAGAGATATAACACAATTAGAGGTGGCACAAATACATGCAAAGTCAATGCAAGGAGGCGAATTGAGTGAGACAGATGCACCTTTGCTCTATGCGGCGTAAACTGAAGTGAAGCGGTGTTCGCTCCGGGTAAAAATGTTCAACTTGAGCAAGAAATCTACCTGACGCAGTAAAGCACAAGTGAATCAGCTTCAAGCAGGACTCCATCCAGGTGCCTGTACGTTTATTTCCAAAATAGACGACAAGCTCATTTTGGCGGTGTGCTGTTTCCCTGAGCTCTATGACACAACAGCAAATATTAAAAAAAAGAAGTCAAGAAAGGTGTCAACCAAATCCGCTAATCATTAACGGCTGTGGCAATCGCCCTGGCTGCTTTCTGTTGTGTCAAGCGGAGTCATGAAACGTGCTTGCATGTTGTCACACCAATTTTGTGTGCTTATTATTATTATTATTTCAAGTCAAACGCATGTGAGTAAAGCAAGGTGCAATTTGACCTTGTTTCCCATCTAAACGTACATAAAGAGGCTAGTTTTGGAAAAAGGCTTTTATTTTATCTGCACAGTGAGATGCCATAACTAATTAAAACCACCATTTGGTAAAATGTTGCATTGTGAAATATTTCATTTGTGTCACATATTTCATCATTAAGACCCACACACAACTTTGCAAGCAGAATACAGAATTCAATACAATGAAGACAGGAGTTGATTTGCGTTAATATGAAGCTCGCCTAGGCTTAGAGAAACAGTATTACTTGAGAATCAGGCAATTATCAGATGTTTTCCAGTACGCAGCGCACCAAGCCATCCTCTCATATTTACTGTCTGTGAAAAGCCAAATCCAACATACTGCATGGAGTTTGGTGCTGTCAAGTGTGCACACTTGAGGACAGGGAGTGCCAAGGCTTGGGGTTGTGCCCAACTACTTGGCCTTAGCGGAGGGAAATCAACACCCTCTCTTTTCTTGGACTCAATTTGCGAGCGCAGGGAAGTCTGTCAAAACCGCGAAGTGCCGCGCGGAGATGTGTTCTCGGCGTGCTAATTGAAAGAAATGTTTTCCTCCTAAGTCTGCCTCCTGATTTGACAAAGTCCATCTGGAGCTCATCAAGAGGTGATCTTGAGCAAATTTGTTGTGTGGCATTTTTTTTTTCTTCCCCCCCCTCTAGATACTGGGGGACTGCAGTGACTCTCCTCCTCATGATACAGTTGACTCAGCTCAGCTCCCGGTAATACACACCCACACACACACACACACACACACACACACACACACACAGCCCGGAGCTAGAACCTGGCTAAGTGCTGTAATTGCTGACGAACCACAGCGACTTGACACCGTCTCACCAGAGAGGAAAAAGATGAGGGAGACGGAATAAGCATGCAGACACTGACAGACAGACAAACACACACCCATACACACTGATACACACTAACAAGTACAGACGGTATACACACACACACACACACGCACGCAGACACACTCGCGCGGACCGAATAGCTAGAGGGTACAAACTGTTAAAATATTGCAGAACTATGCCACTTCAATGCCAGGGGAGTTGAATGTTTTTCCTGCCGTCTGCATATGCAGAGTGCCCCCCTTGTCTGTCGACGCGGTATTTGTCATTTGGGAGGGCCACAACCGGCTGATTTAAAGTGACAGGGACACAAGGCCGGCGTATCCATCACAGGGGAGTGGCCTACATTCACTGACTCCCAAATTACCGCCCCCCCCCCGTTCGCAGCCCCACCCATCACGCGGGGCTGATCCACGGCACGCCAACGCACCCCAAAACAAGGTGTCATCTCGCTCGGGGACAAATAGACAACAACGGGCTTAAGGGCAGACCGTAACGCTCCTTCTCGCTTTTTATTTCTCTCTCTCTCTCTCTCTCTCTCTCGGCTGCTTTTCCTCTTCCTCCTCCTCTGTTCCTTCTCAGCCTGTATTCTCTCTCTCTCTCTCTCTCCTCTCATCCCCTGCGCTTTAACAAAGCGTCGAAAAAATACAAAAAAAAAAAGTGTGTGGCCTTTTAAAAAAAATACTCGCAGGGGGGAGGGGAGGGGGAGAGAAAGGGAGGCATTCAGAGGACAACATTTACCAGAGGCCTTAAGGCAGGTTCCGGTAGATTTCCCCCCCCTCCCCAAACACACACACACACACACACACACACACACACATACACACACACAACAAACAAACAAAGTTTCACGCCGTTTATTAACCCGCGCCATACCTTGCTGAGATGACTGGCCGGCGAGCCGCTGCCGTTGACAGTGTGGCATTTGAAGTTGAGCAACGAGTCCCCCACGGCGTCCCGCTCCCTGCTCGCGTCCTTGTCACCGTGGGGGTGGCTGTCCGGGGGCGGCGGGGGGGCGGAGGAGGAGGGGGGCTGCTGGAGCGCCGTGCAGGACAGGCCGAGAAAGTTGGCCGGCCGGATCAGGAAGGCCTCCAGCGCGATGTTGGCGGACACCTGGAGGGTGAGGAGAGAGAGAGAGAGAGAGCGGGGAGCGGAAGAGAGACGTACATTCTAGATTTTTATATTAGTCATTTTTATATTAGTCATTTAGCGGGTGCTTTTTATCCCGAGTGACTGCGGCGAGAGGGGGGAAAAAAATAGACGGAAGCGAGGGGAAACAAAGAAAGGAAGCCATTTATCTTTCTCGTGCCTCGGTCGAGCTATCTGCTGGGGCCAAATTAACTTCCCATTATTCTACGCCGCGAGAAGAAAGGTAGAGCTATAGGACATTTGAGGCAGATAACCCACCGTTGCCCGGATTGAGCGTGTCGGAGTCGAAGCCATACCTTGGATATGACCTGGTTGTCTCCGGTCAGCGCCAGGTCGGCGATGCGCTCCACGCACTGGACGATGCGGGTGCAGGCCCTGGCCTCGTTCTGGGCCATCCACAGGATATGCTCCTCCACCAGCATCATGTTACTGGCTATATCTGATATATAGTCCCCCAGCTGTGGAGACACACACACGAGTGATCACACGTACGTACACGGCCCACACACACACACACACACACACACACAGGCAGACTCATCATGAACATCAATCATACGCGCAACAACAGGCCCATTTATAATCTCCAGTCAGAATTATGAGAGAGGCAATGGTGGCTTCATTCATTATGGGGAGATTTAATTTAGATTAGCAGTTCCAATGGGGCATAATCGCTTCCTTGGGATGACAGTTCGCTATTTACACCTACTTCTCATTGTTGCATCATTTGACTGCTCTTTAATGGGTGAATGAGGGTGGTCCCCAACTGGATAAAACTTCTAGTATCTTCTAGTAATATCACCTCTCCAGTGACCTGCCTCAGATGAATGACAGCTCTTCACTGACTTTTAACACCCTTCCCCTCACACACCCTGACCTTCTGCATGACGCAAAACCCCTTCGATCGCCTCCGGGCCACAGACAGGAGGTAAGTTCACTTTGGGTAAAATATAGCTCGGCCCCAAAAAGAGATGCATCTTCATAACCATAATTGTCATTCGGGTCCATCATCACCATAAGCAAGAGGAAAGAGTGCGAGGTGAAACGTTAAGCTGTCTGGAATCGATTGGAGGCTCGAAGCCAGAACGGCAGCGCGTCGCCGTGTCTGTTTTTTTGGACAGCCTCTGCTATTGGCTGAAGTTTCCTCCTCACCTACTCAAGTTTAAGCTCCTGAGAACCCGTCGTTAGCTCCATTTAAGCTGAGCGAGTCAACCCCTTTTTTTTTTCCCCTGCTGAAGCTCGGGAGTGTTTTCTTGCCCTCGTCCCGCTTAAGGCAACAGCAAATCATTGCTTTCGGAAAACGAGCACATGCATAAATAATGTCAGAACGGGAATAGCAGCTAACAATATGTGCAGTCCCCCCCTAAATTGCATGTTAGCAGATTGCTATGGCGGTGAAATTTGGGGAAAATAGCAGTCGGAGTCTAGCATTTGAAGCTGGAGTCAAACAGACTAGCCTATGACTGCACTATAAACAGCCCATCCAAGGGAAACAGTTTGGCTTTCTTTATTTTATTGTTCCTGGAATTGGGAGGTCAGACACATTATGGAGTATATTGGCTGTTGAGAGTGTGCATTTGTGCTGTGTTCTGTGTGTGTGTGTGTGTGCTCTCACATCTCTGCGTTGCTCCACCAGCCTCGTCAGTCTCTCCACCAGGTGCGTGACAAAGATGACGTCCATGACATC
Source organism: Centroberyx affinis (assembly GCF_046629955.1). Lineage (NCBI taxonomy): Eukaryota > Metazoa > Chordata > Actinopteri > Beryciformes > Berycidae > Centroberyx > Centroberyx affinis. The sequence continues at coordinate 113 of NW_027284597.1, read as the reverse complement.
AGTGAAGTGCGCCGCCCTGCTGGTGAAGGCCACTAACTGCTGGCCCAGAGGCTGAGCATTGGTGGTATTAATGGTTATCTGGAATAACAAGGAAAATATGCAGCTAGGAGAGG
>NW_027284596.1:5000-25726 GCF_046629955.1 Centroberyx affinis | reverse complement strand
GGCGAAATGGGCCGCGCCACACATTTCTGAGATCTGGCTCCCAAACTGACTGAACACAGTGAGAGCAGCGCGATTTGAGTGAGGGACGGCGAATTTGGCCGCGCCACACATTTCTCCGACCGAAAAGGCTGAAATGGCTGCCGGCTCACAAACTGACTGAAGACAGTGAGAGCAGCGAGATTGGAGGAGAGGGACGGCGAAATGGGCCGCGCCACACATTTCTGAGATCTGGCTCCCAAACTGACTGAACACAGTGAGAGCAGCGCGATTTGAGTGAGGGACGGCGAATTTGGCCGCGCCACACATTTCTCCGACCGAAAAGGCTGAAATGGCTGCCGGCTCACAAACTGACTGAAGACAGTGAGAGCAGCGAGATTGGAGGAGAGGGACGGCGAAATGGGCCGCGCCACACATTTCTGAGATCTGGCTCCCAAACTGACTGAACACAGTGAGAGCAGCGCGATTTGAGTGAGGGACGGCGAATTTGGCCGCGCCACACATTTCTCCGACCGAAAAGGCTGAAATGGCTGCCGGCTCACAAACTGACTGAAGACAGTGAGAGCAGCGAGATTGGAGGAGAGGGACGGCGAAATGGGCCGCGCCACACATTTCTGAGATCTGGCTCCCAAACTGACTGAACACAGTGAGAGCAGCGCGATTTGAGTGAGGGACGGCGAATTTGGCCGCGCCACACATTTCTCCGACCGAAAAGGCTGAAATGGCTGCCGGCTCACAAACTGACTGAAGACAGTGAGAGCAGCGAGATTGGAGGAGAGGGACGGCGAAATGGGCCGCGCCACACATTTCTGAGATCTGGCTCCCAAACTGACTGAACACAGTGAGAGCAGCGCGATTTGAGTGAGGGACGGCGAATTTGGCCGCGCCACACATTTCTCCGACCGAAAAGGCTGAAATGGCTGCCGGCTCACAAACTGACTGAAGACAGTGAGAGCAGCGAGATTGGAGGAGAGGGACGGCGAAATGGGCCGCGCCACACATTTCTGAGATCTGGCTCCCAAACTGACTGAACACAGTGAGAGCAGCGCGATTTGAGTGAGGGACGGCGAATTTGGCCGCGCCACACATTTCTCCGACCGAAAAGGCTGAAATGGCTGCCGGCTCACAAACTGACTGAAGACAGTGAGAGCAGCGAGATTGGAGGAGAGGGACGGCGAAATGGGCCGCGCCACACATTTCTGAGATCTGGCTCCCAAACTGACTGAACACAGTGAGAGCAGCGCGATTTGAGTGAGGGACGGCGAATTTGGCCGCGCCACACATTTCTCCCACCGAAAAGGCTGAAATGGCTGCCGGCTCACAAACTGACTGAAGACAGTGAGAGCAGCGCGATTTGAGTGAGGGACGGCGAATTTGGCCGCGCCACACATTTCTCCGACCGAAAAGGCTGAAATGGCTGCCGGCTCACAAACTGACTGAAGACAGTGAGAGCAGCGCGATTTGAGTGAGGGACGGCGAATTTGGCCGCGCCACACATTTCTCCGACCGAAAAGGCTGAAATGGCTGCCGGCTCACAAACTGACTGAAGACAGTGAGAGCAGCGCGATTTGAGTGAGGGACGGCGAATTTGGCCGCGCCACACATTTCTCCGACCGAAAAGGCTGAAATGGCTGCCGGCTCACAAACTGACTGAAGACAGTGAGAGCAGCGAGATTGGAGGAGAGGGACGGCGAAATGGGCCGCGCCACACATTTCTGAGATCTGGCTCCCAAACTGACTGAACACAGTGAGAGCAGCGCGATTTGAGTGAGGGACGGCGAATTTGGCCGCGCCACACATTTCTCCGACCGAAAAGGCTGAAATGGCTGCCGGCTCACAAACTGACTGAAGACAGTGAGAGCAGCGAGATTGGAGGAGAGGGACGGCGAAATGGGCCGCGCCACACATTTCTGAGATCTGGCTCCCAAACTGACTGAACACAGTGAGAGCAGCGCGATTTGAGTGAGGGACGGCGAATTTGGCCGCGCCACACATTTCTCCGACCGAAAAGGCTGAAATGGCTGCCGGCTCACAAACTGACTGAAGACAGTGAGAGCAGCGAGATTGGAGGAGAGGGACGGCGAAATGGGCCGCGCCACACATTTCTGAGATCTGGCTCCCAAACTGACTGAACACAGTGAGAGCAGCGCGATTTGAGTGAGGGACGGCGAATTTGGCCGCGCCACACATTTCTCCCACCGAAAAGGCTGAAATGGCTGCCGGCTCACAAACTGACTGAAGACAGTGAGAGCAGCGAGATTGGAGGAGAGGGACGGCGAAATGGGCCGCGCCACACATTTCTGAGATCTGGCTCCCAAACTGACTGAACACAGTGAGAGCAGCGCGATTTGAGTGAGGGACGGCGAATTTGGCCGCGCCACACATTTCTCCGACCGAAAAGGCTGAAATGGCTGCCGGCTCACAAACTGACTGAAGACAGTGAGAGCAGCGAGATTGGAGGAGAGGGACGGCGAAATGGGCCGCGCCACACATTTCTGAGATCTGGCTCCCAAACTGACTGAACACAGTGAGAGCAGCGCGATTTGAGTGAGGGACGGCGAATTTGGCCGCGCCACACATTTCTCCGACCGAAAAGGCTGAAATGGCTGCCGGCTCACAAACTGACTGAAGACAGTGAGAGCAGCGAGATTGGAGGAGAGGGACGGCGAAATGGGCCGCGCCACACATTTCTGAGATCTGGCTCCCAAACTGACTGAACACAGTGAGAGCAGCGCGATTTGAGTGAGGGACGGCGAATTTGGCCGCGCCACACATTTCTCCGACCGAAAAGGCTGAAATGGCTGCCGGCTCACAAACTGACTGAAGACAGTGAGAGCAGCGAGATTGGAGGAGAGGGACGGCGAAATGGGCCGCGCCACACATTTCTGAGATCTGGCTCCCAAACTGACTGAACACAGTGAGAGCAGCGCGATTTGAGTGAGGGACGGCGAATTTGGCCGCGCCACACATTTCTCCGACCGAAAAGGCTGAAATGGCTGCCGGCTCACAAACTGACTGAAGACAGTGAGAGCAGCGAGATTGGAGGAGAGGGACGGCGAAATGGGCCGCGCCACACATTTCTGAGATCTGGCTCCCAAACTGACTGAACACAGTGAGAGCAGCGCGATTTGAGTGAGGGACGGCGAATTTGGCCGCGCCACACATTTCTCCGACCGAAAAGGCTGAAATGGCTGCCGGCTCACAAACTGACTGAAGACAGTGAGAGCAGCGCGATTTGAGTGAGGGACGGCGAATTTGGCCGCGCCACACATTTCTCCGACCGAAAAGGCTGAAATGGCTGCCGGCTCACAAACTGACTGAAGACAGTGAGAGCAGCGAGATTGGAGGAGAGGGACGGCGAAATGGGCCGCGCCACACATTTCTGAGATCTGGCTCCCAAACTGACTGAACACAGTGAGAGCAGCGCGATTTGAGTGAGGGACGGCGAATTTGGCCGCGCCACACATTTCTCCGACCGAAAAGGCTGAAATGGCTGCCGGCTCACAAACTGACTGAAGACAGTGAGAGCAGCGAGATTGGAGGAGAGGGACGGCGAAATGGGCCGCGCCACACATTTCTGAGATCTGGCTCCCAAACTGACTGAACACAGTGAGAGCAGCGCGATTTGAGTGAGGGACGGCGAATTTGGCCGCGCCACACATTTCTCCGACCGAAAAGGCTGAAATGGCTGCCGGCTCACAAACTGACTGAAGACAGTGAGAGCAGCGAGATTGGAGGAGAGGGACGGCGAAATGGGCCGCGCCACACATTTCTGAGATCTGGCTCCCAAACTGACTGAACACAGTGAGAGCAGCGCGATTTGAGTGAGGGACGGCGAATTTGGCCGCGCCACACATTTCTCCGACCGAAAAGGCTGAAATGGCTGCCGGCTCACAAACTGACTGAAGACAGTGAGAGCAGCGAGATTGGAGGAGAGGGACGGCGAAATGGGCCGCGCCACACATTTCTGAGATCTGGCTCCCAAACTGACTGAACACAGTGAGAGCAGCGCGATTTGAGTGAGGGACGGCGAATTTGGCCGCGCCACACATTTCTCCCACCGAAAAGGCTGAAATGGCTGCCGGCTCACCAACTGACTGAAGACAGTGAGAGCAGCGAGATTGGAGGAGAGGGACGGCGAAATGGGCCGCGCCACACATTTCTGAGATCTGGCTCCCAAACTGACTGAACACAGTGAGAGCAGCGCGATTTGAGTGAGGGACGGCGAATTTGGCCGCGCCACACATTTCTCCCGACCGAAAAGGCTGAAATGGCTGCCGGCTCACAAACTGACTGAAGACAGTGAGAGCAGCGAGATTGGAGGAGAGGGACGGCGAAATGGGCCGCGCCACACATTTCTGAGATCTGGCTCCCAAACTGACTGAACACAGTGAGAGCAGCGCGATTTGAGTGAGGGACGGCGAATTTGGCCGCGCCACACATTTCTCCGACCGAAAAGGCTGAAATGGCTGCCGGCTCACAAACTGACTGAAGACAGTGAGAGCAGCGAGATTGGAGGAGAGGGACGGCGAAATGGGCCGCGCCACACATTTCTGAGATCTGGCTCCCAAACTGACTGAACACAGTGAGAGCAGCGCGATTTGAGTGAGGGACGGCGAATTTGGCCGCGCCACACATTTCTCCGACCGAAAAGGCTGAAATGGCTGCCGGCTCACAAACTGACTGAAGACAGTGAGAGCAGCGAGATTGGAGGAGAGGGACGGCGAAATGGGCCGCGCCACACATTTCTGAGATCTGGCTCCCAAACTGACTGAACACAGTGAGAGCAGCGCGATTTGAGTGAGGGACGGCGAATTTGGCCGCGCCACACATTTCTCCGACCGAAAAGGCTGAAATGGCTGCCGGCTCACAAACTGACTGAAGACAGTGAGAGCAGCGAGATTGGAGGAGAGGGACGGCGAAATGGGCCGCGCCACACATTTCTGAGATCTGGCTCCCAAACTGACTGAACACAGTGAGAGCAGCGCGATTTGAGTGAGGGACGGCGAATTTGGCCGCGCCACACATTTCTCCGACCGAAAAGGCTGAAATGGCTGCCGGCTCACAAACTGACTGAAGACAGTGAGAGCAGCGAGATTGGAGGAGAGGGACGGCGAAATGGGCCGCGCCACACATTTCTGAGATCTGGCTCCCAAACTGACTGAACACAGTGAGAGCAGCGCGATTTGAGTGAGGGACGGCGAATTTGGCCGCGCCACACATTTCTCCGACCGAAAAGGCTGAAATGGCTGCCGGCTCACAAACTGACTGAAGACAGTGAGAGCAGCGAGATTGGAGGAGAGGGACGGCGAAATGGGCCGCGCCACACATTTCTGAGATCTGGCTCCCAAACTGACTGAACACAGTGAGAGCAGCGCGATTTGAGTGAGGGACGGCGAATTTGGCCGCGCCACACATTTCTCCCACCGAAAAGGCTGAAATGGCTGCCGGCTCACAAACTGACTGAAGACAGTGAGAGCAGCGAGATTGGAGGAGAGGGACGGCGAAATGGGCCGCGCCACACATTTCTGAGATCTGGCTCCCAAACTGACTGAACACAGTGAGAGCAGCGCGATTTGAGTGAGGGACGGCGAATTTGGCCGCGCCACACATTTCTCCCACCGAAAAGGCTGAAATGGCTGCCGGCTCACAAACTGACTGAAGACAGTGAGAGCAGCGCGATTTGAGTGAGGGACGGCGAATTTGGCCGCGCCACACATTTCTCCGACCGAAAAGGCTGAAATGGCTGCCGGCTCACAAACTGACTGAAGACAGTGAGAGCAGCGAGATTGGAGGAGAGGGACGGCGAAATGGGCCGCGCCACACATTTCTGAGATCTGGCTCCCAAACTGACTGAACACAGTGAGAGCAGCGCGATTTGAGTGAGGGACGGCGAATTTGGCCGCGCCACACATTTCTCCGACCGAAAAGGCTGAAATGGCTGCCGGCTCACAAACTGACTGAAGACAGTGAGAGCAGCGAGATTGGAGGAGAGGGACGGCGAAATGGGCCGCGCCACACATTTCTGAGATCTGGCTCCCAAACTGACTGAACACAGTGAGAGCAGCGCGATTTGAGTGAGGGACGGCGAATTTGGCCGCGCCACACATTTCTCCCACCGAAAAGGCTGAAATGGCTGCCGGCTCACCAACTGACTGAAGACAGTGAGAGCAGCGAGATTGGAGGAGAGGGACGGCGAAATGGGCCGCGCCACACATTTCTGAGATCTGGCTCCCAAACTGACTGAACACAGTGAGAGCAGCGCGATTTGAGTGAGGGACGGCGAATTTGGCCGCGCCACACATTTCTCCGACCGAAAAGGCTGAAATGGCTGCCGGCTCACAAACTGACTGAAGACAGTGAGAGCAGCGAGATTGGAGGAGAGGGACGGCGAAATGGGCCGCGCCACACATTTCTGAGATCTGGCTCCCAAACTGACTGAACACAGTGAGAGCAGCGCGATTTGAGTGAGGGACGGCGAATTTGGCCGCGCCACACATTTCTCCGACCGAAAAGGCTGAAATGGCTGCCGGCTCACAAACTGACTGAAGACAGTGAGAGCAGCGAGATTGGAGGAGAGGGACGGCGAAATGGGCCGCGCCACACATTTCTGAGATCTGGCTCCCAAACTGACTGAACACAGTGAGAGCAGCGCGATTTGAGTGAGGGACGGCGAATTTGGCCGCGCCACACATTTCTCCGACCGAAAAGGCTGAAATGGCTGCCGGCTCACAAACTGACTGAAGACAGTGAGAGCAGCGAGATTGGAGGAGAGGGACGGCGAAATGGGCCGCGCCACACATTTCTGAGATCTGGCTCCCAAACTGACTGAACACAGTGAGAGCAGCGCGATTTGAGTGAGGGACGGCGAATTTGGCCGCGCCACACATTTCTCCGACCGAAAAGGCTGAAATGGCTGCCGGCTCACAAACTGACTGAAGACAGTGAGAGCAGCGAGATTGGAGGAGAGGGACGGCGAAATGGGCCGCGCCACACATTTCTGAGATCTGGCTCCCAAACTGACTGAACACAGTGAGAGCAGCGCGATTTGAGTGAGGGACGGCGAATTTGGCCGCGCCACACATTTCTCCGACCGAAAAGGCTGAAATGGCTGCCGGCTCACAAACTGACTGAAGACAGTGAGAGCAGCGAGATTGGAGGAGAGGGACGGCGAAATGGGCCGCGCCACACATTTCTGAGATCTGGCTCCCAAACTGACTGAACACAGTGAGAGCAGCGCGATTTGAGTGAGGGACGGCGAATTTGGCCGCGCCACACATTTCTCCGACCGAAAAGGCTGAAATGGCTGCCGGCTCACAAACTGACTGAAGACAGTGAGAGCAGCGAGATTGGAGGAGAGGGACGGCGAAATGGGCCGCGCCACACATTTCTGAGATCTGGCTCCCAAACTGACTGAACACAGTGAGAGCAGCGCGATTTGAGTGAGGGACGGCGAATTTGGCCGCGCCACACATTTCTCCGACCGAAAAGGCTGAAATGGCTGCCGGCTCACAAACTGACTGAAGACAGTGAGAGCAGCGAGATTGGAGGAGAGGGACGGCGAAATGGGCCGCGCCACACATTTCTGAGATCTGGCTCCCAAACTGACTGAACACAGTGAGAGCAGCGCGATTTGAGTGAGGGACGGCGAATTTGGCCGCGCCACACATTTCTCCGACCGAAAAGGCTGAAATGGCTGCCGGCTCACAAACTGACTGAAGACAGTGAGAGCAGCGAGATTGGAGGAGAGGGACGGCGAAATGGGCCGCGCCACACATTTACTGAGATCTGGCTCCCAAACTGACTGAACACAGTGAGAGCAGCGCGATTTGAGTGAGGGACGGCGAATTTGGCCGCGCCACACATTTCTCCCACCGAAAAGGCTGAAATGGCTGCCGGCTCACAAACTGACTGAAGACAGTGAGAGCAGCGCGATTTGAGTGAGGGACGGCGAATTTGGCCGCGCCACACATTTCTCCGACCGAAAAGGCTGAAATGGCTGCCGGCTCACAAACTGACTGAAGACAGTGAGAGCAGCGCGATTTGAGTGAGGGACGGCGAATTGGCCGCGCCACACATTTCTCCGACCGAAAGGCTGAATGGCTGCCGGCTCACAAACTGACTGAAGACAGTGAGAGCAGCGCGATTTGAGTGAGGGACGGCGAATTTGGCCGCGCCACACATTTCTCCGACCGAAAAGGCTGAAATGGCTGCCGGCTCACAAACTGACTGAAGACAGTGAGAGCAGCGAGATTGGAGGAGAGGGACGGCGAAATGGGCCGCGCCACACATTTCTGAGATCTGGCTCCCAAACTGACTGAACACAGTGAGAGCAGCGCGATTTGAGTGAGGGACGGCGAATTTGGCCGCGCCACACATTTCTCCGACCGAAAAGGCTGAAATGGCTGCCGGCTCACAAACTGACTGAAGACAGTGAGAGCAGCGAGATTGGAGGAGAGGGACGGCGAAATGGGCCGCGCCACACATTTCTGAGATCTGGCTCCCAAACTGACTGAACACAGTGAGAGCAGCGCGATTTGAGTGAGGGACGGCGAATTTGGCCGCGCCACACATTTCTCCGACCGAAAAGGCTGAAATGGCTGCCGGCTCACAAACTGACTGAAGACAGTGAGAGCAGCGAGATTGGAGGAGAGGGACGGCGAAATGGGCCGCGCCACACATTTCTGAGATCTGGCTCCCAAACTGACTGAACACAGTGAGAGCAGCGCGATTTGAGTGAGGGACGGCGAATTTGGCCGCGCCACACATTTCTCCCACCGAAAAGGCTGAAATGGCTGCCGGCTCACCAACTGACTGAAGACAGTGAGAGCAGCGAGATTGGAGGAGAGGGACGGCGAAATGGGCCGCGCCACACATTTCTGAGATCTGGCTCCCAAACTGACTGAACACAGTGAGAGCAGCGCGATTTGAGTGAGGGACGGCGAATTTGGCCGCGCCACACATTTCTCCCACCGAAAAGGCTGAAATGGCTGCCGGCTCACAAACTGACTGAAGACAGTGAGAGCAGCGAGATTGGAGGAGAGGGACGGCGAAATGGGCCGCGCCACACATTTCTGAGATCTGGCTCCCAAACTGACTGAACACAGTGAGAGCAGCGCGATTTGAGTGAGGGACGGCGAATTTGGCTGCGCCACACATTTCTCCGACCGAAAAGGCTGAAATGGCTGCCGGCTCACAAACTGACTGAAGACAGTGAGAGCAGCGAGATTGGAGGAGAGGGACGGCGAAATGGGCCGCGCCACACATTTCTGAGATCTGGCTCCCAAACTGACTGAACACAGTGAGAGCAGCGCGATTTGAGTGAGGGACGGCGAATTTGGCCGCGCCACACATTTCTCCGACCGAAAAGGCTGAAATGGCTGCCGGCTCACAAACTGACTGAAGACAGTGAGAGCAGCGAGATTGGAGGAGAGGGACGGCGAAATGGGCCGCGCCACACATTTCTGAGATCTGGCTCCCAAACTGACTGAACACAGTGAGAGCAGCGCGATTTGAGTGAGGGACGGCGAATTTGGCCGCGCCACACATTTCTCCGACCGAAAAGGCTGAAATGGCTGCCGGCTCACAAACTGACTGAAGACAGTGAGAGCAGCGAGATTGGAGGAGAGGGACGGCGAAATGGGCCGCGCCACACATTTCTGAGATCTGGCTCCCAAACTGACTGAACACAGTGAGAGCAGCGCGATTTGAGTGAGGGACGGCGAATTTGGCCGCGCCACACATTTCTCCGACCGAAAAGGCTGAAATGGCTGCCGGCTCACAAACTGACTGAAGACAGTGAGAGCAGCGAGATTGGAGGAGAGGGACGGCGAAATGGGCCGCGCCACACATTTCTGAGATCTGGCTCCCAAACTGACTGAACACAGTGAGAGCAGCGCGATTTGAGTGAGGGACGGCGAATTTGGCCGCGCCACACATTTCTCCGACCGAAAAGGCTGAAATGGCTGCCGGCTCACAAACTGACTGAAGACAGTGAGAGCAGCGAGATTGGAGGAGAGGGACGGCGAAAGGGGCCGCGCCACACATTTCTGAGATCTGGCTCCCAAACTGACTGAACACAGTGAGAGCAGCGCGATTTGAGTGAGGGACGGCGAATTTGGCCGCGCCACACATTTCTCCGACCGAAAAGGCTGAAATGGCTGCCGGCTCACAAACTGACTGAAGACAGTGAGAGCAGCGAGATTGGAGGAGAGGGACGGCGAAATGGGCCGCGCCACACATTTCTGAGATCTGGCTCCCAAACTGACTGAACACAGTGAGCAGCGCGACTTGAGTGAGGGACGGCGAATTTGGCCGCGCCACACATTTCTCCGACCGAAAAGGCTGAAATGGCTGCCGGCTCACAAACTGACTGAAGACAGTGAGAGCAGCGAGATTGGAGGAGAGGGACGGCGAAATGGGCCGCGCCACACATTTCTGAGATCTGGCTCCCAAACTGACTGAACACAGTGAGAGCAGCGCGACTTGAGTGAGGGACGGCGAATTTGGCCGCGCCACACATTTCTCCGACCGAAAAGGCTGAAATGGCTGCCGGCTCACAAACTGACTGAAGACAGTGAGAGCAGCGAGATTGGAGGAGAGGGACGGCGAAATGGGCCGCGCCACACATTTCTGAGATCTGGCTCCCAAACTGACTGAACACAGTGAGAGCAGCGCGACTTGAGTGAGGGACGGCGAATTTGGCCGCGCCACACATTTCTCCGACCGAAAAGGCTGAAATGGCTGCCGGCTCACAAACTGACTGAAGACAGTGAGAGCAGCGAGATTGGAGGAGAGGGACGGCGAAATGGGCCGCGCCACACATTTCTGAGATCTGGCTCCCAAACTGACTGAACACAGTGAGAGCAGCGCGACTTGAGTGAGGGACGGCGAATTTGGCCGCGCCACACATTTCTCCGACCGAAAAGGCTGAAATGGCTGCCGGCTCACAAACTGACTGAAGACAGTGAGAGCAGCGAGATTGGAGGAGAGGGACGGCGAAATGGGCCGCGCCACACATTTCTGAGATCTGGCTCCCAAACTGACTGAACACAGTGAGAGCAGCGCGACTTGAGTGAGGGACGGCGAATTTGGCCGCGCCACACATTTCTCCGACCGAAAAGGCTGAAATGGCTGCCGGCTCACAAACTGACTGAAGACAGTGAGAGCAGCGAGATTGGAGGAGAGGGACGGCGAAATGGGCCGCGCCACACATTTCTGAGATCTGGCTCCCAAACTGACTGAACACAGTGAGAGCAGCGCGACTTGAGTGAGGGACGGCGAATTTGGCCGCGCCACACATTTCTCCGACCGAAAAGGCTGAAATGGCTGCCGGCTCACAAACTGACTGAAGACAGTGAGAGCAGCGAGATTGGAGGAGAGGGACGGCGAAATGGGCCGCGCCACACATTTCTGAGATCTGGCTCCCAAACTGACTGAACACAGTGAGAGCAGCGCGACTTGAGTGAGGGACGGCGAATTTGGCCGCGCCACACATTTCTCCGACCGAAAAGGCTGAAATGGCTGCCGGCTCACAAACTGACTGAAGACAGTGAGAGCAGCGAGATTGGAGGAGAGGGACGGCGAAATGGGCCGCGCCACACATTTCTGAGATCTGGCTCCCAAACTGACTGAACACAGTGAGAGCAGCGCGACTTGAGTGAGGGACGGCGAATTTGGCCGCGCCACACATTTCTCCGACCGAAAAGGCTGAAATGGCTGCCGGCTCACAAACTGACTGAAGACAGTGAGAGCAGCGAGATTGGAGGAGAGGGACGGCGAAATGGGCCGCGCCACACATTTCTGAGATCTGGCTCCCAAACTGACTGAACACAGTGAGAGCAGCGCGACTTGAGTGAGGGACGGCGAATTTGGCCGCGCCACACATTTCTCCGACCGAAAAGGCTGAAATGGCTGCCGGCTCACAAACTGACTGAAGACAGTGAGAGCAGCGAGATTGGAGGAGAGGGACGGCGAAATGGGCCGCGCCACACATTTCTGAGATCTGGCTCCCAAACTGACTGAACACAGTGAGAGCAGCGCGACTTGAGTGAGGGACGGCGAATTTGGCCGCGCCACACATTTCTCCGACCGAAAAGGCTGAAATGGCTGCCGGCTCACAAACTGACTGAAGACAGTGAGAGCAGCGAGATTGGAGGAGAGGGACGGCGAAATGGGCCGCGCCACACATTTCTGAGATCTGGCTCCCAAACTGACTGAACACAGTGAGAGCAGCGCGACTTGAGTGAGGGACGGCGAATTTGGCCGCGCCACACATTTCTCCGACCGAAAAGGCTGAAATGGCTGCCGGCTCACAAACTGACTGAAGACAGTGAGAGCAGCGAGATTGGAGGAGAGGGACGGCGAAATGGGCCGCGCCACACATTTCTGAGATCTGGCTCCCAAACTGACTGAACACAGTGAGAGCAGCGCGACTTGAGTGAGGGACGGCGAATTTGGCCGCGCCACACATTTCTCCGACCGAAAAGGCTGAAATGGCTGCCGGCTCACAAACTGACTGAAGACAGTGAGAGCAGCGAGATTGGAGGAGAGGGACGGCGAAATGGGCCGCGCCACACATTTCTGAGATCTGGCTCCCAAACTGACTGAACACAGTGAGAGCAGCGCGACTTGAGTGAGGGACGGCGAATTTGGCCGCGCCACACATTTCTCCGACCGAAAAGGCTGAAATGGCTGCCGGCTCACAAACTGACTGAAGACAGTGAGAGCAGCGAGATTGGAGGAGAGGGACGGCGAAATGGGCCGCGCCACACATTTCTGAGATCTGGCTCCCAAACTGACTGAACACAGTGAGAGCAGCGCGACTTGAGTGAGGGACGGCGAATTTGGCCGCGCCACACATTTCTCCGACCGAAAAGGCTGAAATGGCTGCCGGCTCACAAACTGACTGAAGACAGTGAGAGCAGCGAGATTGGAGGAGAGGGACGGCGAAATGGGCCGCGCCACACATTTCTGAGATCTGGCTCCCAAACTGACTGAACACAGTGAGAGCAGCGCGACTTGAGTGAGGGACGGCGAATTTGGCCGCGCCACACATTTCTCCGACCGAAAAGGCTGAAATGGCTGCCGGCTCACAAACTGACTGAAGACAGTGAGAGCAGCGAGATTGGAGGAGAGGGACGGCGAAATGGGCCGCGCCACACATTTCTGAGATCTGGCTCCCAAACTGACTGAACACAGTGAGAGCAGCGCGACTTGAGTGAGGGACGGCGAATTTGGCCGCGCCACACATTTCTCCGACCGAAAAGGCTGAAATGGCTGCCGGCTCACAAACTGACTGAAGACAGTGAGAGCAGCGAGATTGGAGGAGAGGGACGGCGAAATGGGCCGCGCCACACATTTCTGAGATCTGGCTCCCAAACTGACTGAACACAGTGAGAGCAGCGCGACTTGAGTGAGGGACGGCGAATTTGGCCGCGCCACACATTTCTCCGACCGAAAAGGCTGAAATGGCTGCCGGCTCACAAACTGACTGAAGACAGTGAGAGCAGCGAGATTGGAGGAGAGGGACGGCGAAATGGGCCGCGCCACACATTTCTGAGATCTGGCTCCCAAACTGACTGAACACAGTGAGAGCAGCGCGACTTGAGTGAGGGACGGCGAATTTGGCCGCGCCACACATTTCTCCGACCGAAAAGGCTGAAATGGCTGCCGGCTCACAAACTGACTGAAGACAGTGAGAGCAGCGAGATTGGAGGAGAGGGACGGCGAAATGGGCCGCGCCACACATTTCTGAGATCTGGCTCCCAAACTGACTGAACACAGTGAGAGCAGCGCGACTTGAGTGAGGGACGGCGAATTTGGCCGCGCCACACATTTCTCCGACCGAAAAGGCTGAAATGGCTGCCGGCTCACAAACTGACTGAAGACAGTGAGAGCAGCGAGATTGGAGGAGAGGGACGGCGAAATGGGCCGCGCCACACATTTCTGAGATCTGGCTCCCAAACTGACTGAACACAGTGAGAGCAGCGCGACTTGAGTGAGGGACGGCGAATTTGGCCGCGCCACACATTTCTCCGACCGAAAAGGCTGAAATGGCTGCCGGCTCACAAACTGACTGAAGACAGTGAGAGCAGCGAGATTGGAGGAGAGGGACGGCGAAATGGGCCGCGCCACACATTTCTGAGATCTGGCTCCCAAACTGACTGAACACAGTGAGAGCAGCGCGACTTGAGTGAGGGACGGCGAATTTGGCCGCGCCACACATTTCTCCGACCGAAAAGGCTGAAATGGCTGCCGGCTCACAAACTGACTGAAGACAGTGAGAGCAGCGAGATTGGAGGAGAGGGACGGCGAAATGGGCCGCGCCACACATTTCTGAGATCTGGCTCCCAAACTGACTGAACACAGTGAGAGCAGCGCGACTTGAGTGAGGGACGGCGAATTTGGCCGCGCCACACATTTCTCCGACCGAAAAGGCTGAAATGGCTGCCGGCTCACAAACTGACTGAAGACAGTGAGAGCAGCGAGATTGGAGGAGAGGGACGGCGAAATGGGCCGCGCCACACATTTCTGAGATCTGGCTCCCAAACTGACTGAACACAGTGAGAGCAGCGCGACTTGAGTGAGGGACGGCGAATTTGGCCGCGCCACACATTTCTCCGACCGAAAAGGCTGAAATGGCTGCCGGCTCACAAACTGACTGAAGACAGTGAGAGCAGCGAGATTGGAGGAGAGGGACGGCGAAATGGGCCGCGCCACACATTTCTGAGATCTGGCTCCCAAACTGACTGAACACAGTGAGAGCAGCGCGACTTGAGTGAGGGACGGCGAATTGTCGAAAAGGCTGAAATGGCTGCCGGCTCCACAAACTGACTGAAGACAGTGAGAGCAGCGAGATTGGAGGAGAGGACGGCGAAATGGGCCGCGCCACACATTTCTGAGATCTGGCTCCAAAACTGACTGAACACAGTGAGAGCAGCGCGACTGAGTGAGGGACGGCGAAATCACGTAACTCTCCCCACATTGTCCAACGACTCTGCAGTTGATGGAGAGCCACTCGCAAGGCACTGGCCGGCGCATATCACTCAGATGCCCCATCTGGGTGGGACTCCATTTATCAGCGTTAAGATTTGACCGTTTTAGGGGAGGGTTTGGGTGACAGGGTCTCTGTCTGGATGTGTTACGGTTGGATGAAAGTCCAATCACGGGGAGTCGGGTGTTGGTTCAGAGTATGTGCTGTTGGACTAATCGGAACCGGCTGGGTTGTGATAGGGGGTTGTCGGTTAGGGTTAGGGTTAGGGTTAGGGTTAGGGTTAGGGTTAGGGTTTAGGGGGAGAAAACTGAACCCGTCCCCGAAACGGGGCGGGAGGTGCACGGGCCATCCCCCAGCGGTCTCGCCCCCCTGTGGGTGGACGGCGTTGGCGTCTTCCGCCGTATCCCACCACCGTCCATCCCTCCTCAAAACGCCCCATGATTGGCGCTCAGTTCGCCTTTGTTATCCCTTATTTTGGTTTTTAGTTGGTTGTTATGAATAATAGTGTAAATATACCTTTAATTCTATTTATTAATAGTGCTATAATATAATAATAATAATATAATATATAATATATCAATCCCTAGTGTACCTTTTATTATATATAACTTATTGGTAATTCTCTATACAGGTATTATAAATCAACTTATATTAGTGTATATATCTCTATTAAATAAAACAATAAATAAAAAAATAAGAGTCAAATAAAATAAACTAATCTAATTCCCAATATCAAAGAAACTCGTGTGCCCAAGCGACGTTTCGACCTGAAATAGGTCTTCTTCAGGCTATGGCACACAAATTATAAACCCACAATTTCTATCGAGAGACAGAAGTGCAATGTTCGGCTTTCCAACTGCTCTCCACGAAGGTCTGAGCAAGAATGAGCTCTGAGCAGCTCTGCTCCTTTTATAACCTCTCCTTCGTGAAAAGATTCGTGTTTTCCTTTTTGGTCACTCCCCCTTGGTTTAAACCACTTTTAATGTTTCCAATGTTTTTAGAAATATACAATGATGTAGATATTTTAATGCTGTAATGTTTTTTAATCGTTTTTAATGTTTTTTAATGTTTTTTAATCGTTTTTTAAGGTTTTTTAATGATTTTAATGTATTTAAATGCTTTTTAATTGTTTTTTAAGGGCTTAAAAGGTTTTAAAATTTCTACTGTATCAGGGGCATAATGTTGTTCAATGGTTTTAATCCTAATTAACGTATTTAGTGTATTTATTAATGTTGTTAATGTCATCCACGGTTTTTTAATCCGTTTTCGATCCAAAAGGGGCGGAGTTAGGGTTGGGAAAGGGAAAGGGGTTGGGTTTAGGTAAGGAGAGTGGGAGGGGTTGGGGTTAGGAAGAGGGAGGGGGTTGGGATTAGGTCAGGGAAGTGGAAGAGGTTGGGATTAGGGAAAGGGGCGGGGCCAGGGTTAGGAAAGGGGATGGGAAAGGTGGGGGTTGGGTTTAGGTAAGGAGAGTGGGAGGGGTTGGGGTTAGGAAGAGGGAGGGGGTTGGGATTAGGTCAGGGATGTGGAGGAGGTTGGGATTAGGGAAAGGGGCGGGGTCAGGGTTAGGAAAGGGGATGGGAAAGGTGGGGGTTGGGTTTAGGTAAGGAAAGTGGGAGGGGTTGGGGTTAGGAAGAGGGAGGGGGTTGGGATTAGGCCAGGGAGGTGGAGGAGGTTGGGATTAGGGAAAGGGGCGGGGTCAGGGTTAGGAAAGGGGATGGGAAAGGTGGGGGTTGGGTTTAGGTGAGGAAAGTGGGAGGGGTTAAGGTGAGGAAGAGGGAGGGGGTTGGGGTTAGGCTAAGGAAGGGGAGGGGTTGGGTTAAGGGTGAGGAAAGGGGTTAGGGTTAGGGTTAGGGTTAGGGTTAGGGTTAGGGTTAGGGTTAGGGTTAGGGTTAGGGTTAGGTATAAGGGATATAACCGCGATCGCACGTCGTGCGATCCTCTAGTTTTTGAATAACTCACAAACCGTAAGTGCTAGAAACACCAAACTTGGTGTGTGTGATCGTATTATCCCACTGCACCTGTGTATTAAGTTTGGGACCCCTAGTGTCTTCCTTTGGTATAGCTGCCATAGACTCCCCATTCAAAAAAAGTTCTCAAAAATTGACTAAGTGCCACGCCCAAAAAAGTTCCCCCAGAAAGTGTCTAGGAGCACGTTTCAGGCCATTTGGAGTCTATTGGACACTACTTGTAGTGAACTTTTTTCGGAACTTTTCATCATAAAAATTGAAAAATTGACTAAGTGCCAAGTCCAAAAAAGTTCCCCCAGAAAGTGTCTAGGAGCACGTTTCAGGCCATTTGGAGTCGATTGGACACTACTTGTAGTGAACTTTTTTCAAAACTTTACTTCACCAATGTTGAACATTTCACTTAGTGCAGTGACTCGGTTGAGTTCAGGCACCAGTAAGGGAGTGGTTGAGGTTAGAGTTTGGGTCATGTATAGAGTTAGATAGTCAGATAACTGTATTAAAATACAAGTATAATAGGAAAAACACTAATTATCATAGAAAAACATGGAAAACTATATGAAAATGGAAGTATTATGGGGGGGAGGGGTGGGAGGTGTTGTCTCTTCGAGTTCCAGCTTGGAACTGAATGTGGCTCAGTCAGTGCTTCGCTTATATAGGGCGTGGCTACAACGAAAACATTAAATTTAGTTTTCAAAATAAAAGAAAAAGATAAAAAATAGGGTTTTTCTTGAATAACTTTTTTTCTGAAGGTCGTATCGACTCGGGACCAAGCTCCGCCCATAGGTTTTAAGGGACGCCCGATCCAACGGTACCACCCCCGACTTTCTACGACCACCGGAAGCGGTAGCTGCCATTGACATCCCATTCATTTTCAGCAAAACAGGGCGTGTCCACAAGGGGGCGGAGTTGGCAAGCTCCACCTAGGTGTTTCAAGGGACGCCCGATCCAACGGTACCACCCCCGACTTCCTACGACCACCGGAAGGGGTCGCTGCCATTCATTTACACCGAGTGGGCGAAATACAGGGCGTGTCCACAAGGGGGCGGGGTCGAGAGGGTTAGGGTTAGGGTTAGGGTTAGGGTTTAGGGTTTAGGGTTTAGGGTTAGGGTTAGGGTTAGGGTTAGGGTTAGGGTTAAGGGATATAACCGCGATCGCAGGGTTAGGGTTAGGGTTAGGGTTAGGGTTAGGGTTAGGGTTAGGTCTTAGTTATATATCACGTGACTCTCCCCACATTGTCCAACGACTCTGCAGTTGATGGAGAGTAGGGTTAGGGTTAGGGTTAGGTATATGGATAATGACCACGATCGCACGTCGTGCGATCCTCTAGTTTTTGAATAACTGGTTAGGGTTAGGGTTAGGGTTTAGGGTTAGGGTTAGGGTTAGGGTTAGGGTTAGGGTTAGGGTTAGGGTTAGGGTTAGGGTTAGGTATATGGATAATGACCACGATCGCACGTCGTGCGATCCTCTAGTTTTTGAATAACTCACAAACCGTAAGTGCTAGAAACACCAAACTTGGTGTGCGTGATCGTATTATCCCACTGCACCTGTGTATTAAGTTTGGAACCCCTAGTGTCTTTCCTTGGTATAGCTGCCATAGACTCCCCATTCAAAAAAAGTTCCCAAAAATTGACTAAGTGCCACGCCGAAAAAAGTTCCCCCAGAAAGTGTCTAGGAGCACGTTTCAGGCCATTTGGAGTCGATTGGACACTACTTGTAGGGAACTTTTTTCAAAACTTTACTTGACTAATTGTGAAAATTTGACTAAGTGCCAAGTCCAAAAAAGTTCCCCCAGAAAGTGTCTAGGAGCACGTTTCAGGCCATTTGGAGTCGATTGGACACTACTTGTAGTGAACTTTTTTCAAAACTTTACTTGACTAATTGTGAAAATTTCACTTAGTGCAGTGACTTGGTTGAGTTCAGGCACCAGTAAGGGAGTGGTTGAGGTTAGAGTTTGGGTCATGTATAGAGTTAGATAGTCAGATAACTGTATTAAAATACAAGTATAATAGGAAAAACACTAATTATCATAGAAAAACATGGAAAACTATATGAAAATGGAAGTATTATGGGGGGGAGGGGTGGGAGGTGTTGTCTCTTCGAGTTCCAGCTTGGAACTGAATGTGGGTCAGTCAGTGCTTCGCTTATATAGGGCGTGGCTACAAGGAAAACATTCAATTTAGTTTTCAAAATAAAAGAAAAAGATAAAAAATAGGGTTTTTCTTGAATAACTTTTTTTCCGAAGGTCGTATCGACTCGTAACCAAGCTCCGCCCATAGGTTTTAAGGAACGCCCGATCCAACGGTACCACCCCCGACTTCCTACGACCACCGGAAGGGGTCGCTGCCATTGACTTCCCATTCATTTTCACCAAAACAGGGCGTGTCCACAAGGGGGCGGAGTTGGCAAGCTCCAGGGTTAGGGTTAGGGTTAGGGTTAGGGTTAGGGTTAGGGTTAGGGTTAGGGTTAGGTATAAGGGATATAACCGCGATCGCACGTCGTGCGATCCTCTAGTTTTTGAATAACTCACAAACCGTAAGTGCTAGAAACACCAAACTTGGTGTGTGTGATCGTATTATCCCACTGCACCTGTGTATTAAGTTTGGGACCCCTAGTGTCTTCCTTTGGTATAGCTGCCATAGACTCCCCATTCAAAAAAAGTTCTCAAAAATTGACTAAGTGCCACGCCCAAAAAAGTTCCCCCAGAAAGTGTCTAGGAGCACGTTTCAGGCCATTTGGAGTCTATTGGACACTACTTGTAGTGAACTTTTTTCGGAACTTTTCATCATAAAAATTGAAAAATTGACTAAGTGCCAAGTCCAAAAAAGTTCCCCCAGAAAGTGTCTAGGAGCACGTTTCAGGCCATTTGGAGTCGATTGGACACTACTTGTAGTGAACTTTTTTCAAAACTTTACTTCACCAATGTTGAACATTTCACTTAGTGCAGTGACTCGGTTGAGTTCAGGCACCAGTAAGGGAGTGGTTGAGGTTAGAGTTTGGGTCATGTATAGAGTTAGATAGTCAGATAACATTAAAATACAAGTATAATAGGAAAAACACTAATTATCATAGAAAAACATGGAAAACTATATGAAAATGGAAGTATTATGGGGGGGAGGGGTGGGAGGTGTTGTCTCTTCGAGTTCCAGCTTGGAACTGAATGTGGCTCAGTCAGTGCTTCGCTTATATAGGGCGTGGCTACAACGAAAACATTAAATTTAGTTTTCAAAATAAAAGAAAAAGATAAAAAATAGGGTTTTTCTTGAATAACTTTTTTTCTGAAGGTCGTATCGACTCGGGACCAAGCTCCGCCCATAGGTTTTAAGGGACGCCCGATCCAACGGTACCACCCCCGACTTTCTACGACCACCGGAAGCGGTAGCTGCCATTGACATCCCATTCATTTTCAGCAAAACAGGGCGTGTCCACAAGGGGGCGGAGTTGGCAAGCTCCACCTAGGTGTTTCAAGGGACGCCCGATCCAACGGTACCACCCCCGACTTCCTACGACCACCGGAAGGGGTCGCTGCCATTCATTTACACCGAGTGGGCGAAATACAGGGCGTGTCCACAAGGGGGCGGGGTCGAGAGGGTTAGGGTTAGGGTTAGGGTTAGGGTTAGGGTTTAGGGTTAGGGTTAGGGTTAGGGTTAGGGTTAGGGTTAGGGTTAGGGTTAGGGTTAGGGTTAGGGTTAGGGTTAGGATAAGGGGTAAAAACGATGGTAGTTATGGCCCTTTTTGCTCTAAAACGCTGGTAGAAGGTCCAAACAACT
>NW_027284595.1:0-11201 GCF_046629955.1 Centroberyx affinis | reverse complement strand
CTCACACTCACACACACACACACACACACACACACACACACACACACACACACAGCACCCATCCTCATATCTCTGACTGGTTCTCTTTAACTGGTGAAATGTCAAATACTGTGGAAGGAGGGAGAGAGGGAAGAGGAGATAAGAAGAAAGAGAGAGAGGAGAAGAGGTAAGAGAGAGGAGAGCAGATTGAGGTAGAGAGGGAGAGAGGGATCAGGAGACAAGAGGAGAGAAAAGAACGAGAGATGAGAACGAGACAAATGGAGGGGAAGGAGAAAAATGGCAGGAGAGAGGAGAAGGGAGAGAACAGAGAGAGAGAGAGAGGGGGGGTGGGGGGTGGAGTGAGGGATTAGCAGGAGAGGAGAGGAAAGGCGACTTGGAGCCAAAGTAAAGGTCAGTCTGGATCAAACACTGATCCTCAACCCTCTGTGTACTGCTGCCAACCTGGCACACTGTGTGCTTGTATGTGTGTGTGTGTGTGTGTGTGTGTGTGTGTGTGTGTGTGTGTGTGTGTGTGTGTGTGTGGTCTGCAGTCTCCTGTGGAAAGCTGGACTCCCTCAGCTTTGGCTTTAAATGGGATAGGTCAACTGTTGCAGTACACACACACACACACACACACACACACACAACTCATGTTCAGGAATGCACACACACACATCCTTGTAACTGCAGTTTCTCCTAGCGCATTAGTACTGAACCCCCCCCCCCCCCCCCCCCCATCCTGTTATCACCCACTCTTCAGATTAATTGGTCACAACAGTCACAACAGGCTGAGAAGAAAGCAGCGTCTTCAGAAGATTATGTTTTAAAGAGACAAAATGGGACGTTTTATTTATTTATTTGTTTTTTTTACAGTTTGAGATGATTCTAGGGAATAACAAAACAAAAAACTCAATTTACTCTAATGATTAAATTGTTTGATTTACGGAGTTTCTCCCCTCAGCGTGAATTAAGAGTGTGAGGTCGTCAAAGCAGCCTTGAAAGCAGCTCATTGTTATTGAACTTATTGAACTTAATTAAATTGTTTTGTATTTTGCTTTATCATGTCTCAATTTACTTCAAGAAGCAGCATAGAAACTAATCAATCCAGCCCGGTGACACGCTGATCTGTGCTGCGTTCTATGCAAGTGTTTCGCAAAGTGTGGCTTGGGACCCGAAGGTGGATCATAAAAGGATTCAAACTGGTCCCCAAATTATTTTAGAGAAATTGTTAGCGAATGATGTCATGATGCCCAAGCCCTTCCTAGTCTCTGCAATGGATTTGCTAAATAACATTGCAATTACACCTACAGTTCGTTTGCTTTGGTCTGAACCATAGTTGAGAAGTTTACTTTGTAACATTTTTGTGTTTGATTCATTTAGGTTCACACTGCCTGAAGCGAACCAGGCTTGTAAACAAAAGTCTCATGGAGTCACAAGCATGTGCTCCAGTAGTCTACTGGTTAAAATGCAAACCTCATAATTGCAACATCTGCAGTTCAAATCCAGCTGTGGGCTTTGTGACTCTTTTTAACAATTCAATATTTGATATATATATATATATATATATTTTATGCCTACTGTGTAGTGGTTGCTTGCCATTGTCCTAAGAATTTCATTGTTCAGAATGACCTTGTGTTGTACTGTGCATTTGATAAATAAAAAACACTTTGACTTTGACAAGCAGCTTGTTTATTGGACAGAGTTTGAACCTGTCATTCTGCATTCTACCAGATTAAAGATTTTGTCAGCCGGGGAGCGGAGGAGTCAAAACAAATCTGAAACTTTAACTACGGACTGATCTGTAGTCTTTACCATAGTTTAAAATCTTAATACCAGGTAAGAACACGTGAAGAAAAAGTTGAATATGGGCATCTGTCCAGACTGCGGTTTGTTCATTTTGTTAGTCTATAGGCTTTCCAAGCATGAGGAACTGCTGGCTATCAGATGCCAACATCCATCCTTAAACCCACAAAACCACATGGATCAACGGTCGAACAACAACCACCAACAGACTCATGAAGCCAGATGTTTTGGGGTTGTTTCCTGTTTCCTCTGTGTCGTTATTTGGTGCCACCGGAGTTCATATGGCTTTGCTCTCACCTGGACAAACGAACCGGACTAAAGGATGAAACACACCGGAGTTTGATTGAACTGCATGGTCCAAACCTGCTTGGTGCGAACGCAGCATAAAACACTGGAGGCTAGTGAGTCAGCAGTCTGAAGTCAAAAAGATACATTGTACTCATCCAACATCCTTCAAAGGCACTATTGGTTCTCACAAAATTCTAGTTTTTGAAATGTAGGTCCTCTGAAAGAAAAAGAGATGAAAAACCGAAACCATCATCTGCTTTTCCCTGCGCTGGGATTTGACTGCGTCAGCCCGCGTCCCCCGGGGAGCGTGGGAGAATTAAACTCAACTGACTCCCATTCAGATAGGCTGTATTCAGGGCTGCGGGGCCACTGTCGGCTTATCTGACAATGTTATTCTACCTTACGGGAGAGAGAGTCCTCTTTATTCATTTATCTCTGTCTAAAAGCATCCGTGAGTCTGCTGTCAGCTGTAGTTTGGGCTCAGTAAGGCGGAGATGAGGTGGATGTGTCACCGCCGCCGGCAGATCAGACCTTTGCTCCTCTTCCTCTATTAAAAAGCAGAACGACCCGAAACACACGGCTTTCTGTTCTGAGGTGAAGCCGGGCTGCTCTGAAACCAGAATCAGCTCTAAAACATACACCATGTTCCTATGGTATAACTTCAGAAGTGCATTCTGTACTATAAGTGCATTATATAAATGTATAATAAGCACACATGCATTATTCATACATTTAATCTTATTAAATCAGTCCATTATATGCCATTATGACATTATCTCCATTACATTAGGCACATTATGATTACCTGGTATGACTGTAGTATTAAATTTTAATTAGTTATACGTCAGTCACTTTCATGTTTGTCTTGATGACATCACAGATTAAAGCCTTAGTTTTGAGAGATCATAATTAACTTATAATAAACTTATAATAAACACAACAGAATGAAAATAATTCAGCATTGTATACAAAATACAATAAAATAAGGGAAAGGACTAAAATGAACATAGTTTCAAATTGTAACAGGATATAAAAAAAATTAAAAAAAATTGTTGTTGAGAAGATTGCTGAAGAGAAACATTGTTAAAAAATAACATTAAATAACATTTTTAAATTTTGATCTAAGGTGAATTTTTCATAACCACTCCCTACCACCACCACCACACACACACGCACAAACACACACACGCACACACAAACACACGCACACACAAACACACACACACACTGCCTTGCTCTTATTTATTTACCTACCACTTCTCTATAATACATAGCTATTCTCAAGGATATTTGTTCCATCTGTTGTCAGTATTCTGTGTTTCTGACCTTTGCTCTCCTTACTCTTGGTTGCTTGTAATCTTGATCTAAAAATTGAAGTTTATTCTTACATTGCTGTGGGTAAGAGCGTCAGCCAAAAAATGTAAATACACTATGAAATCATATCATCACTGTGTGATTCTGACTTGTCATTTCAAATGAGTTTAACATGTAATCTGGAGATTGATTGCTGTCATGAGACAACATCTGGCCTGCTGGACTCCTCCTGGTTGTCCTGATGGAGAGTCTGTGTCAGCATTATTTTATTTCCCTGCTCCTCTTCCTCGTCTTTCTGTGCTTGTAATTTATCACTGCTGTTGGGAGAAAAACTGTCAACTATTCTGGAAGTAAGAAAAGCAGCTCTTTTGTTTTAGATTGATCACCGCACTGTTTTGAATTCACACAATGGGGTTTAAAAGTGTCTCACAAACTCAAGGGTCGTTCATTTTCTCAGCCCATAGAGAACCAGGTAATCCTTCAACTTGAGAAAAACGTGAAAATCACTAAACCAGGATTTACATGGTTTCCTCCTGACAACAATACTAAGTGCATTGTTGCTGGGTTTCACCTGAAACTGCGGGTCAGGACCCAAAATGGCCTCCTGCTGCAATGTTTTAATAAGCTTTGCTCCGCAGCCTTCAGCGAGAGACTAAATTTAGGGTTGTGGGCAGAAAGTTTCGAAGCTCCCGGTCTAGACTGTGAAGAATTCTTATTAAAATCAAAGATGCTGCATAAATAAAGATAGTGGACTCAATTATAAAAAAAGTTCCTGTATGCCCAAGTGGGCAGCGCTCCTCCTCATGAGTGCTGGGTCAGGTTTCTCTTGGCTTTCTCTCCACGTTACCAGTGTTCTTTAATAAGCTGATCTCCCTGGGTGAGAGACTAAATTTAGTCTCCTGAGCTGAATAAGAATGCCCAGTCTGGGGTTTGATGCCAGTCGAAGTCTGGCATCAGGTCTGGAAAATCACATACCGATAAGAGCAAATTATTATTCTTGTCAAATCGGCCACATCCAGCCAGATTCACCCAGGAACAGGATATCGGATTTTTGTAATTTATGTGTGCAGCACAGATCTGATCTGTTGAGGAGATCGGACACCCGCAAAAACGGCTAAAAAACAGTTTTTCTGCCGTGATCAGATGACATAATACACATCAAAGCTACAAAATCCCCTCTAAAATCCCTTCTAAAAATGTATTTTAATAGAAAAGCCTTTTTATAACGCTTCTATTATTAATGCTCTCGTTCTTTATTATACTATATTTTCTGTCTTTACTAGTTTTTGGTCTGTTTGCTTTTTCAGCCTGCTTTTACTCTTCTGTAAAGCACTTTGTAACATCGTTTTGACAAGTGCCATATAAATAAAGCGTTTTATTATTATTATTATTATTATTATTATCATTAATATTTTTATTGTTATGGTTCCACTGAAAACCAGCCGCTCCATTCTAGACTCTACCTCCAGCATCATGTTCACACCTTATGATCCTACACCAAGGACTTTATAAACCCCAAGTTACCATAGTGGCCAGATGTTCTTGTTAAGAACGGCTCCTGTGGGCGTGTGTGTGTGTGTGTGTGTGTGTGTGTGTGTGTGTGTGTGTGTGTGTGTGTGTGTGTGTGTGTGTGTGTGTGTGTGTGTGTGTGTGTGTGTGTGTGTAATGGACAGCAGAGCAATATAGATGCCAGGTGACATTTAGCCGGCAACTTGGCAACAAGGGTAATCCCTCATCTGTAACATCCGTAAGATCCTTTGAGGTTCCTAATGGATAACTGGCAGAGAGAGAGAGAGAGAGAGAGAGAGTGAGAGAGAGAGAGAGAGAGAGCGAGAGAGAGAGAGAGAGAGAGAGAGAGGTTGAATAAGATGGAGGGAGTGGGAGAGGAGAATAATCTTTTCTCCCTGTTGGTTTGAACAACAGTTAGCTCTTCTCTCATTAGACTTCCCCTGTGACAAGACAGAGAGAGAGCACACACACTGGGGAGTGGGAGTGTGTGTGTGTGTGTGTGTGTGTGTGTGTGTGTGTGTGTGTGTGTATGTGTGTGTGTGTGTGTGTGTGTGTTGGGTTTTTGGTACCTCTGTGTGTTGCTGCATGTGAGCAAGTATGTATATGTTGGATGTCTGGGTCTGAGTTTTTCTGGGTGCACCTATTTAAGCGTGTGTGTGTGTGTGTGTGTGTGTGTGTGTGTGTGTGTGTGTGTGTGTGAGTGTGCAGGTTTGTGTGTGAGTATCGAGTGTGTCTACATGCACATAAAAGCGAGTTTGAATTTGTGTGTGTGTGTGTGTGTGTGTGTGCCTTCTTGTGTTTGTGTGAGAGAGAGAGGTTCTGAGTCTGTGTGTGTGTGTGTGTGTGTGTGTGTGTGTGTCCATGCAAGTGTATGTGCCAGTCTGAGAGTGCATGCAAACATGCATGTGTATGCGTGTGCACAAGCATTTGTGCATGTGCATACTGTGTGTGTGTGTGTGTGTGTGTGTGTGTGTGTGTGTGTTAGATGCGTACAGTAGATTGGAGGTGACATTAACGGACAACACTCCCAGTTTGAGATGAATGAGAGGGCAGATTGTTTTGAAACTGATGAAGTGGCCTAATGCTCATTAGAAGAGGCTGCCGATAGGCTGATGGATGCGCCGCAATTTTAAGGCGGCGCTCCCATAATGATGAATGAGGCTGAGATTTTAAGGCGGCACCTCACTCTCTTGCTCCCCCCCTGTCCCGTAACAAACAAGACCCTCGGTGTTCATCGAATTAATTTTGCGATTTAATAAAGAAAGTTTCATTAAAACAAACTAGCATTGTGTGTATGTGGTGTGTGTGTGTGTGTGTGTGTGTGTGTGTGTTGTGGCAGGTGATTAATGATGCACTCGTCAATAGCAGAACACTTGGGTTCTGAGCTGACAATGCTATTGGCTCCTTGGCCCGCCCGTCTGACTCTGTGAGGTTATTGATTGGCTGCTGGTAGACGCGGGGCAGGAAGCAACTGCTCCTAAACCCTTTGGTCCAATCAGAATCATTTATACCAATCAGTGTATCACTCTGGGGAAATAATGAAGATCCAGCTGTTGCAGTTTTAGGGCCAACAGTAGGCTGTGGTTGTACCTGGCCACCCAGTGTGTGTGTGTGTGTGTAAGTTTGAGTGTGAAGCACAGTGTAAATGGAGGTTAGCTGCAGGATAAACTTATACCATGGCTGCCTCTGTAGAAGTAATAGAGGATAGATGTAGCAACATGGCTACCGCTGTACTAATGCAGTTCATATGTGGGATTGATGATGGATTTGTGCCTTCTACCAGTTTACATGGCCTAACGTTCTGGATTTAGGAGACTTTTCAGAGGCAGAACAAGTTTCATCAACACAGCAATGCTGTCAAATATGGGTAAAATATGGTTAAAAATAATTTTCACCCATTTAACAATTAGATATTTAAAATCTGATTCACCATCCCCTTAAACTCCTCAGTGTACTCTCAATTCAGTATTTACTACTTCTAACTGCAATTCCCTAGAGCCGCACCATGCAGCTTGATACAAATCAGCACCACAGTTGTAGTTCTTCCGGTTTGCAAAGTAGGGTTGTAAATAGGGTGGTAAGAATATATATCTACTGGATATATCAAATATCTAGTACAGCTGAACTAGTAATTACACTGCATCTAGGTGATCTATGTTAAGAAAAAGTAAAGATGTTGGTTTATTTCAGATATTTTAGCCAAAACAGGAGTCGAACGCACCAAGTCCAACCACAACAGCCCTCCAACGGTGTGTGTGTGTGTGTGTGTCTGTGCCAACATTTTATTCTGGCGACCGGGTTGTTTTAGTTTAAAAGGTGGGGAAGCAGTTTGCTGTTGCCTGTTGACCGTCCTTCACATCAATCCAAGGACTTACACATGAAAAAAATCTGTGTCACTTTTACTCTTGAGAGTGTAAAAGCCAACACCACAGCAGGGTTTGTATGAAATCACACCTGTCAGAGTTAATTTAACACTTCTAGATAGTGTTGAACAGCTGGCCCTGAGCTGAAAAATCAACACTTATGAACACTGGAAAATCTGCTGTGGTCATGACTTTTTATTTTGACTTATATTTTTTGTGATTATGATCACAATTTGGCATTATGACTGATTTCAAGATTAGACCTAAATTTTGTGGTGGTAATAATGTCGATTTTTCACTGACAAACTTGTTGACATATTTGCTGTGATGTATGAGGATAACTCATTTTTCACTTTGGTGAACCGGTGTGTGTTCTAGTTGTTTTTTGTCTTTCAAAGCCTCAAACCAATAAAGTAACTTATTGTATTGTATCTTATTGTTGTATTGTATTGTTTTGTATTGGAATCATATCGTACTGTATCATATTGCATTGCACAATATTAAATCTTTTCATATGGTATCATATTGTATCGTATAATATCATTCTGCCTCATATATTGTTTTGTATCCTTGTAAACTGTCGGATCCTATTGTAATTTGTGATATGGAATGGTATGGCATGGTATGGTATAAGATCTTATTGTAGTATATATATCGTATTTTATTTAGGAAAGAAATTAACCTGCAGGAGAGTGAAAATGATGGAGGGATTCAGAAGAGAGGAAAATATGTCCGTCACTGCGATGAAAATAGGCAGAAAAGAAAACAGAAGGGAGCAGATTTAAACAAAGGCATTAAACAACTGGGTGAAACTCCCTCATTAGATTAGCACTTTTATCAGAGTAAGATAGAAGAGATAAAGATGTAGGGGGGAGAGAGAGAGAGAGAGAGAGAGAGAGAGGCAGAAGATCAGAGTGCCAGCCATCGATTTCCAACCAGCAAGAACAAACAGGCTTTGAAATGATGCTCTGATTAGGCCAGGCAGCATGATCAGTTCATCAATAACACAGATGAAAAACATTCTCTCTTTATCTGTCTACCTCTCTCTCCTTCCACCTCTATCATTATTTAACTCTCTCTCTCTATCTCTCTCTCTCTCTCTCTCAATTTTCAATTTCAATCTGCTTTATCAGCATGACATGTAAATACTTTTGTGCTGCCAAAGCATATAGATGAGGAAATAATAGATACAGAAAGAGAATGGCAATAACAATAACATCCTCAGTAGTGACAATAAAAGAAAAGTCATTTTAAAAAAATATCTGATCAAATGATTCAGTACACAAATGCAAAAACTCTCTCTCTCTCTCTCTCTCTCTCTCTCTCTATGTTGTTGCTGTCCAGGGTCTGAAAGTCCCACCCACTTAACACTTAAAATGCCAGTAAATTTTGTCTTTGGTGGACAAATCAATAACGGTCACAGTAACATTTTTAGACAATAACATTTGAATTCCTTGGCTATATTCAGTCTTTAGTCTCTGCTGTTCTCAAACTTTGTCCCTGCTGGCCACCGTACGCTCTCTCTGACCGCGAGCCAATCCAGTGAAAGCAAAACAGTGGCTCTGTATCAAAGAGGCTCCTGATTGGCTGCCTGTTACGCTGCTCTGCACAAAGCTGTAGCATCTAAACTTCTGTTTCTCTGCCTGGATGCCTAACGTTAGTAGAGCTTAACATTATTCCCATGTTCAAAAACATTACCAATTCAACAAACATCCACTGTATAAGTGAGTAGGTTTTAAATGGAAACTGTGAATCTGCTCATGTCTTTATTAGAAGCTGACTCCAGGCAGGCTGATATATTTGGCAGGTAAGAGTTTTTAGTTTAGCAGTCCTTGGCAGGAGAGCCAACAAGTTAATTTGAGACACAGTTGCTGTCTCTATATCTCTGTCTTTCTCTGTTTGTCTAAATATCTCTCACTCTCTCTTTCTCTCTCTCTATCTCTCTCTCTGTTCATGTCTGACTCTCTCCCCCCCCCCCCTTCCTCTCCTCCTCTCAACTGCAGGTTATTCCTTCAGCCAAGTGTTGTTGTGTTGAGCATGAGCTGAAATCATTAGCATATCCCTCTTTGTAATTGGTAAACAATACTCAGCCAAGACTGGAGAGTTAGCATACGCAGGTGTGTGTGTGTGTGTGTGTATGTGTGTGTGTGTGTGTGTGTGTGTGTGTTCCCAGGTGTAAGCGAGGCAGTGTGTGTATGTGTTTCTCCGTGTGCAAGCAGGAGCGAAGGTGTTCCATTAAAAACCTGTTGACTTTCTCCATCTATCGATAGTTCTTTCTCTCTCTCTCTCTCTCTCTCTCTCTCTCTCTCTCTCTCTACATAGATATATATATATACACACACAGTATATATATACAGTATGTCTCTATTGTTCAGTCTATCGTTCAGAAGATTAGTTGTTGATTGGTTGTTACCCACAGCTCATCTTCCTCCTTCTTGTCCTTGACTGCTCAGAAACCTCTGCAAAAATGGAAAAAATCCATCATCATGTGCACACACACACACACACACACACACACACACACACACACACACACACGTGTTAATCCAGACGTCATCAGGGTTCAGGAAGTGTTTTTGGCTTCATTGCAGCACCCAGACTTCAATAGCTGCTTCCATGTGGTTCCACTCACTTTATGATGCAAGACTAATGGAGACCTAAACTGGATTTGCATTTAAAATTTGAGAAGATCAGGAAAAGCCATAGGTAGAGGACTGTGTACCTGACAGTCCCAGCAGTAAATGACTACAGTTTCCAGCTGCTTTAGTTCCACAGCGCCGTTTTCCATCCATCGACCGGCCGGCTCTCTGTTCTAAAAATGTTTCTGTGTCGGCTTGTAAGTAATTTTACAGCATTTTACAGATTCAGCAAGAGCGAACGCTTGAGAGAGCGGTGGATCAGACTCCTGCGGTTTGATTACATTTCTTTCAAAACAGCCGTGCAGCCTGCTATGTCAAATCGGCACTGAGGAGAGCAGTGGCAGCGGAACGAGCTGTTCTGATCAGTGTGACTGGTCGGGAGTTGACGAGGCTTATGGGTATTGTAGTTGGTGTAATGGAAACGTACGTGTCTGATGATAGAAAGGATGATTGTAGTGGCATTCCGTCTGTATGTCAAAATAAGCCACAAACGAGAGCTGTAGGCACAGTAACTTCAGTCTGACGCCAATGACAGTTTAAAAATGATTACTGAAAAAAGTTTAAATTACATTGTGTCACACGGTAGAAAAACGATGTGCTCTCATGCAGCTCTCTGCCCGACTCTACTGCACATGACGTCACTCACTATATTAAAGGGAGCATCAGTAATTCAATAGGCAAGGCAAGGCAAGTTTATTTATATAGCACATTTCAGCAACAGGGCAATTCAAAGTGCTTTTCATAAAACATTAGAAGCAAAGACAGAGACAAAAGACCAAGAAAAATAAAGTTCATTAAAGAGCTAAGCGAATAACCCCCCCCCCCCCCCAAAAAAAAAAAAAAGCCTAAAATAGAATAGGACAGGTGTAAAATACAAGAATAAAGGTTACAGTGCAGTGTGAGAGATGAATAGTTATGAATAGACATGCATTCGTTTTTGTACATTTTATACATTCCCTATGTCTTACACAATGACTAGAAATGATGAACTATGCATTTTGCCTGACATTTAAATTAACTTATATTCTCACATTGTGGCTCTTACAATGATTTTTCAACACAGAGGTTGACGCATTCACAATCATTGATGATAGCGACTTCGAGGAAGATAATCAGCCTATTTGATACAGACTGGCTGTAATCAACAACAGAAGAAGAAGTTGGATGGGTGGTTAACATGGGGAAAATCACTTGATGGCACCATGTGAGCCAGCTCTGTGCACACACACACACACACACACAACACACAAAACACTCCACCACCCATCCATTCCCCGTCACACACACACATATCCACATTTCCACC
>NW_027284594.1:0-26413 GCF_046629955.1 Centroberyx affinis | reverse complement strand
CTTGTTAAAACGGAGATTTATTGCGTGCAGAGGATTGCACATACAGGGAATGTACATACAGATCAGTAGGCATTTTTGAGTATATACTTAAAGGAAAACTCCACCCTCAGGATACACTTATACTGTTAGGTATCATCAATCTGTGATGTTCAGAGTTTTTCAGGAGTTATTTTGTGATGAAGTGTTGTAATTTACTTGTTTTTCCAGCCGAGAAAAAGTACTCAACACACAACATTTCTTGTGGCTGAAGCCTTATAGCGTTATCAGCGGAGAAATTGGTCTCTCTCTTTCTCTTCTACGATGGATTTCTCCCTGTACGATTGTTGAGCGTCTCTTGGTGCAAAATGGCGGCTCTAGAAAGAAGAAGCCCTCGCTCTTTGATTCTGAGGGACTGACACCAAAACCTGCTGATGTTTTAGATCACTGGAACATTTTCTCATATCAAACTCCATTGTAGCTCCTGGAAATATCTCAACGTTACATCACCTCTTCTATGTTTGGCCGGTTATCCGCAAGAATAAGAAACATACACCAAAAAACAACATGGGCCCAGAAAAGCAAGATACATCACCAATAGATGTTTTTGCAACATTGTTAGTGTTTTAGGGTGGATTTTCCTTTAATCAGAAAATGATTACACACACAAAACGTGTTCTGTATGCCAGACATTTCTTTAATGTAGAGTTGCTATTCTGGAAGTAAACAGGACAGCTGACAACATTTCCACAAAGCACATATAATTCTGTGTACTGAATTTCTTTCTTGACATTCGGAGCGTTCTGCACTGTACTGAGCAGCAGGTACAGGATCCATTCAGCGTACTCACAGTGTATTCCGCATGCAGTACAAACTTTCAATCAAGCCCCCCCCGGCCTTGTCCTCTTGGCACCTTCAACGCTAACCGGGAGTTGCGTGTCATTGGGAGTCATGTAAAGTTGTTGGAGGTCGTTTCGTGCGGGCGGCTGGTTGGCGGGTCGGTGTTTGTTGGGCGGTCACGGTGCCGATGTAATCTGGTCTCTCAGTGTGTGGGAGCGAGTGATTTATGGCCTCCGTGTTTGTCTGTGGAATTACCGTTTGATTGCTTCATTCCTTCCAGAGCCCTTGAATCCATGCTAATGAGTAAAGTGCTTATCTATCAGAGCATTAGGGGGTAAATCCAATTGAGCTTGTTAAAAAAAAAGCCAAGGGAGGCACAGAAGTACAGTTTGCCTTAGCAACCCAGCTTGACTCCTTACCTTAAATAATTATGTACAGTATGAATCTGGAGATAGACTGGCTTGTTGCAGGTTTACTCTACCATGCTGAAAGTGTGTTTGTGTGTGTGTGTGTGTGTGTGTGTGTCTGGTTGACACACAGGTTGATAGAAAGCTTTTACGTGACGCTACTGGAACAAGCTGTTTTCATTACCTCTCATATTTGTTAGATCGACAGTGAGAGTGAGCGAGCGAGCCAGAGAAAAGAGGAGAGAGAGAGAGAGAGAGAGAGTGAGAGAGCAGCATGGAGGACATGGATCGTTAGCCCCTTAAAGAAAGGAAGCTCTCTCACTGTTTATAAGGAGCATTACGCCGGGTTCAGACCGCAAGCGTAAGCGCCGCGAAGCGCCGCGAAGCGTCAATTCACGCGCGAGCAGGAGCCTGGCTGTTCACACCAGACGCGCATTTCTCCGCGCCGGTCACCAAGCGATTCTGCTCTACAGGAGGAGAAAACCCTGTGGAAACAGGCTGTAGCTGCTGACACTGTGTTCCAACAGCCACCAAAGCTTCATCTGTTCACTGCTGTCCTTGTAGAAACACTGCTGACAGCTCACTGGACTTTTCCACATCAGGGATGAACTTTATATTTTCCATCTTCTTAATTTCCCCCTTTCTTCACAAACTCCCTCATATCAAAGCTGTCACGTTTATTTGTTTGTTTTCTCAGCAAGAGTCGTGACTTGTGATCAGGCAATAATTAGGAAAGCCTAGGGGACCGAGATATCTCTCGCTCCCCCTCTCTCTATCTCTGTCTCTTTAAATAATGACATATAGGCCTAAATAAATTAAGTAGCCTATAAATAAACAAACTTAAACATGTATCCTTGTTTACTTTTGTGGTAACTCAATAACAGATGCAATTTTCAAAAGACAAGTGATAATTCAAAACCAGATAGATCATCATCCTACAATGTATTGCATTTAAAACTTGCATCAGTGCAGATTGATTCATCAACAACAACAGTGAAGACCCTGGTAAGTTGATCATTTAATATATTTGTGATTCTGTGGTGATATAATGGAGATATGACCATCTATAGTGTTTTCTATGGCGTTTTCCTGTGAAATGCGCGCCGCGGCTCGCGGAGAAAATAGACCAGACGCCGAAACTGGCGCTCCAGATCGCGAGCCGGCCGCGGAGCTCCGCGCCAAGGCGCGGCGCGGCGCGCCCGGTCTGAACGGTCAAATCGGTTAACATGGGCGCCGAAAGGAAACTGGCTCCGCTTCGCGGCGCTTCGCGGCGCTTACGCTTGCGGTCTGAACCCGGCGTTACCCTTCAATTACATTTAATCTGGACAGCAGGACTTCAGATCCTCACTGCAGAGACGGGGTCAATACTTAGGCTCTGATTGACTGGCGGTCGTGTTCAACGCCACACACTTCTGTTCTGATTATTTTGATTCCCTCTGGACGAAAGAGGAGAGCAAAGAGAATGTACAGAGAAGGTACACACAGAAAAATAAAGGTGCAAACTGGAACTGAAAATGGTTCTTTGGCATGATGCCACAGAAGAACCATTAATGGTTCCACAAACCAGACCAAGGTTTATTTTTTTTTAAAGAGCCATTTCTGCACTCCTTTGCTTAGACTCCTGCATTGTGATTTTGTTGTATCTGCCCTTGTGTAGCCTCATTTACAATTGTATAATATATACTATGGAAGAGTGTGGTCATTTTCCACATTTATGCCAACACATACCATAATAACTAAGAATTAAGAACATTTTAATATCCCAAAGAACCGTATTAAAAGGTTCTTGCAAGGTTCTTTGTGGAACCAGAAATGGTTCTTCTATAGCATCACGCCAAAGAAACATTTTCAGTTCCAGTTTGCACCTTTATTTTTTTATTGTTCTGTGTGTAACTGTACATGCATGCAACAAGCTCAGTAACCGTGCCATGTTTGCAAAAGCAGCATGCATTATGCATCAGCGCTGTTTCATAAACTGGATAGATCCAACCGAAGGGAACATCATCTTCTTAAACTGTAAAGGAGTTAAAGCATCTCTTTTTCTCTGAACATCAAACCACTGCAACATCTTCAAAGCTTTTATGTGGAATGTTTTTTTTTTTTTTTTTCTGCCGCTGTCATATTTTCAAGTCTCCGGTAGACTTAATCACCGCATATTTCTCAAATCAAAGTGCAACCGAGCCTCACCACACCTTTCTGGGCCAAGGCATTAATCATGTTTAATAAGGGATAACTAGCTATAATCACTAGCACTTGTTGGAGGCAAGTCTTAGGAAGAGCCGTGCCAAGAATCCCTGCTCCAGCACCACCGTCACGGCGTGCCGACGGGCAGCGTACCGCGGGGCAAATTGCTTCTCCGCTTTGGAAGCTTTCCAGAAGTCAGAGGTGGAGGGGAGGGGGGGAAAAAAAGGAGGGAATGGAACTTGGATGGGAATTTCAGATGGGCATATCAACACTTTCTTGGAGAGGCGAGCTGACACCCTCTCTGTACCGCGGACAGCTCTGGGTGTTAAGGCCCGGCTGTCAGTCAGCATTACCAGGCGGCTGGCTGACAGCTACTACTGTAGGAGCGCGGCCCCCCCCCGGTCCTCGTCTCCGTGTCGGCCGGCCCGCCGCGGGGCGACCTACCTGTCTGCGGGCGAGGCCGTCCGTTTCAATTAACCTGTCAGCGTAGGCCCTTTTACAGTACGCCGGCCCCTTCTCGATTAGGAATATGGACGTCAGAGGTGGTGATTATGCGGCTTGAAGCAGGTTCAGGGTGATATCTGAATATTAGGCAGTAGAGGAAGAAGGTAAAATAAATACTACACTATATAAATCGTTCATTCATAGGGATGTCATCATATCCCACTTTTTATTTAGACCATACTCATGTTGCTCATTTATAATTGATTGATTGATTGATTGACTTTATTGGGTATAAAGGTACAGACAGTAGTACATCCCAGAGGATAACACGTAAAAGTGTATTTAAACACTTGTTTCCAACGTGATCATGATGGAGAACAAAAAAAAACAGTTACAACAATGTTGCAATAATAATAGTTAGATATTAAGTACAAATAGAAGAAATTCCACACTACACCTAAACTAAACTACAAAGCGTGTGTGTGTGTGTGTGCGTGCGTGTGCTTCTGATCCTAGTCTAGAACCTAAGAAGGCAAGCACGTTTTTTTTTTCCAGAGATGCTCTGACCTGACTATTGAAAACATTTTTGGATGACATCATATCATTATCATCAGATTTAGGTGAAGTAGTGTTTGCAAATCCTTTTGTTTGTGTTAGCCTGCTTACTGTGACGACCAGATGGGTGCAGTTTGCAACATACAACGATATAATGAGTGCAGGAAATAATGATTATAATTACATCTTATTTATATAGCAAAGTTACAAAGTGAAGAAGAAGAAATAAGTCAAACAGATAAAAAAAAGCTTAGGGAAAGTTTGGGGAATCACTGGTAATGATAATGATCAACTGATAATTTACCTGACATGCTGTAAACCCCACCCATCTGGTACCTCAGGCAGGTTAAAACAAATGCTGCAAATTATTTGCCACTGCTATTTGATCATCTGGTTGCTATTTGTATCCACAACCTTTCCTCAAAGCCGTGAACTTTACCAAAAAAAAAAAAAAACTGTACAGCACATTTTGCAGCTTTTTATTGCTCTTTTCATAGGAGGCTTTTCAAAAGAGCGGCGAGTGTCTGCGTTATTTATAAAAAAATTCCATTACATGTAACCTATGGCAACTGGTGTCTCGGAGAGAAGTGAAGTGGCTGAACCTACACCTGGTTGTACAGCGGATAGAAAGAGCTTCATTGTGTGAGACGCAGCGACTACATGGGAGAGATCTGGGCTTTGGAATTTGGGCCCGGGGTCGGCTGCGTGAGAGCCAGAGACAGATAAGAGAGGAAAAAGCTGTTTGCCTATAGCATTTATCAGCGGTACTAATCGCTGTGATTAAACCTCAACATTCAATCGGCGCGGAGAGGAAATGGGCCAAAATTTCAGCCGGGCTGTTATAGGAGCGCGCTTTGTGTGCTTTGGAGGCACACGGGGAGGGGAAGACTGAACTTTTGCTATCTTATTTTTCCCAGTGAATTTTTAATTTCCTGATCAACTCTCTCTCTCTCTCTCTCTCTCTCTCTCTGGGGTGAGATTTTTAAACTCGAGTGGTAACCTGTTCGGGGAGTCCGACGAAGAGCCGACCTCCGTACGGGTGTATTAAGTCCGATTCTGACACAGAGACAGCTGGGGCAGATGTTTCCTTCCATGGCTGAGCAGCTCAGATAAATCAGACCCTGACACTGTGTGCGAGAGGTCGGTCTACCATAATTCCAGAGTGTGGAGAAATGAAGCCATTAGCATTTCCTCCAGTTGTGTGGTGGTGCTGGGGGTGACACCTACAGATATATGGGATGTTCTCTGGATCCGGACCAGCACAGAACATCTTGCAGATCAAATTGCAACACTGCAGATTCCTTGTTGTCTGCTGCTGCTCTAATTACATCAGCAGCAGTTAACACAACGCCACGATTGTGTACTGTATAGTCTACTTAATTGCTTTAATTGTTACGTTTATTATTTCTACTGTTTTTGTTTCTCTTCTTCCTATCAGTGAAGTTCCAACAAACAACTATGTCCATACTATATACTAAATTTATGTTTTTATTTTTTTGGATAGTACTACACTACCAGTCAGAAGTTTGGACCCACCTGACTGAATGTTCTATGTTCTTCATTCTCTTAAAGCCATTCTGATCTAAAGGCTTCTGCTTAAACGCTTGAAATGTGTTTCTTAGTCAAATATAAATAGTGAAGTTGATCCTATGTATGAATTTCTTTCCAAAGCCTTTGCCTTTCCATCAAGGCAAAGAATCTAAAATATAAGATAGTTTTGATTTGTTTAACACTTTTTTGGTCACTGCATAATTCCATTTGTGCCATTTCACAGTTTTGATGTCTTTACTGTTAGTCTAAAATGTGGAAAATAGTAAAAAATAAAGAAAAATGTAGTGTGTCTTTTGTAGTGTAAACTTTTTTTTACACTGCTTATATATATACCTACTTCTTTATTTATATACTACTACTAAAAGAGACCCATTCCCTTAATGTCTACTTTCTTTGTTATATACTACTTTATATACTACTTTTAGATTTTTTTTCAAATGTTGTGTTATGATAATGTTTAACCGAAATGAGCAACCCACCAAGTTGAATTCCTTGTATGTGCAATCTTCATTGGCCTGTAAAACTGATTCTGAGTCTGATTATTTATATTTATATTTATATTCTATTTATGTGCTTCTATTTTATTTTATTTGTTCCCTGCTGAATTGTATTTCTTCCTCTGCTGCAACAACCTAATTTCCCCACAGGGATCAATAAAGCTTCATCTTTCCTTATCTTACAGATGCCATTCGATGGAATGCTTTTTACCCATGCCACCTTTCATTACCTTGAGTGCATATATTTTTCTTAGCATCAAGCCCCTAGTATAACCTGGCAGTTCAAGTCAGGCCACATTAGCTTAATATTTTTAGACTCTCTGTGGATTTGTGTCCGGGTCCATGTTTTGATTTTATGTCTGTCTGAGTCAAAAGTTCCCTTATTGCCTCTGGAAACCTCTTTAGATTCAGATGGCGTAGCATAGCAGACAGAGGGGGATAGCCAACAGGTGGAAGTGAGATGGAACGGGAAACAGAGGGAGCCCACAGAGACGCCCTGAGGCTCACCGACATTCCTTAGCGCTAAAGGCCCAGATCTGGAGCCGGATGGGGAATGGAAACACGGGATCAACTTTGAAATGATTCTGCCCTTTAACAGTACGCTTCTTATTCTCATTCGAGCCCCTCGTGTGTTTTACGCCGAGCCGCTTTCCAGAGGCGCTGTGATTTTACCTCGGTATCCCGGGAATCTCAGGGAATATCATATGTAGCGATTTCCATTTTCATTCCGCTAGAAGGGGGACTAATGCGGTGTGACCCAGAGTTTTTTTTTTTTTTTAGTGAGGCATCAAGGCAGTAGTCTCTCCGCTGCGATGTTCTGCTTTGGAGGTGTGCAAAAAGTGACAACTGGATCTCTAAGCGGCATTTCGTCAGTTTCTGCTCAGTCATGGTATTGTTAAGACAAAGAGTTTTACCGTTATGAGACCGGCGCAATTGCTTCTGACAGCTAATGCAAAACATGAATCGTGTTAGAAGGCTTGTGCAGCTTGGATCCCTATCCGAAATCCCATGCGACGCTGCGTTACAGGGAAACTACTCCCGACGCCGCCTCTCCTCCCCAGAGCTTGAACTTTCGAATTCCATCTCAGCAAAAGCATTTCCCAGACAATTCAAACACAAATTTTTCACATAATTCAGACTCCTTTAGACTCTCTGGTGTATCACCCTAATGTAACCATTGCCCAGACGATGCGTTCGCCTATTTATCACCGGTAATGACGAACCGAAATGCAAAATGGTGATACAAAATGAACATAAAAAAAAAAAAAATGAAATGAAAGTGATTGATGCGGGATCCTCGGCGAGCTGGCACGCCGGGGAGCAGAATAAATGAACGTCAAAGATTCCCTTCTGGGCAGAAGCACAGAGGGAAGAAATCTAAAGCGCTCTAATGTCTCTGTCTCCATTTTTCACTAACATCTAGAGATATGCACGCGCACGCACACACACACACACACACACACACACACACACAAAAACGGTCTCTCTCTCCTTATCCCATACTCTGTCTTGCGCTCTCTCTCTCTCCCCGCTCGCTCTAAAGCTTCAAACTTTTATGCCTCGCCTCGTCATTTGATTTGCAAGCCGAATTCATTCCTCTCCCTGACAATGTGCTGTAGGGTTCGCCCTCCCCCCCCTTCCTCCCCAACACCCCCGCCCCCCCCCCCCTCCCATATGGAAGCAGCGCCAGTAACGGTGTTGGCAGACATCTGGAAATGGTTTGGCCCTGTGCTGGAGGTCACTGTCTGGACCAATAGAGACCATACCTCTACCTTTGCAATGTGACAAGCCTTCATATATCTCCCCGACCTCGTATACTGTATGGAAACATTCCCCCCCCCCACCACCACCACCACCCTTTACACCCCCCCCCCCACACACACACACACACACACACACACACTCCTTCCATACCTCCCTTTTCCTCCCCTCCCATCCCATCCACCACCACCCTCCATCTTCCATCTCTCCCTCTCCACCTCCGCCTTCCACCTCACGTTGCTGCACAAGCCTCATATCTCTCCTCGCTCTCATATTGTAAAAACCCCCTCTCCTCCCTCGCTTTCCTTCCTGATCTCTCTCTCTTCTCTCTCTCTGTGTCTCTTTGTCTTTCTGTGTCTCTCTATTTCCCCTCCCAGCCTCTTGAGGAACAACAAGCAGCGCTCACAGATCATGGCTGTGGTTCGGACCAGCTTGGCTGAGTCTGAGTGGAGACCAAAGGAGGCAAGATCATTCCACTCATACTATTTTGAATGAAAGCCTTATACACTGGATGGAGAAAGCTACTCAACTAATATGAAATCAATATTTAATGCTCTGGTGATTTGCTATGTGTTTTTATTGTGCATTTTATTGTGTGTTTTTATTGTAAAACCTCACCGCAAACCAAATTATGCTTCCACAACAATAAAATTGTGAATTGAACTCAACTTAACTGAATATTTAATAAAAATAAATGTAATTTATAGATATATAAATCTATGTGGCGGCGGGGTGGCTTAGTGGTTAATGATGGGAAGACTGATTCTTTTAACTAACAGCAGTGAAGTCTATTTGTTTTTGTTTTCCCTGCTGAATCCTGTGACTTTTGCTGCTGCAACAACCTCGTTTTCCCAATGGAATGAATAAAGTTTCATCTTATCATCATCATCATCATCATCATCATCATCATCATCATCATCATCATCATCATAGGACTGAGCCCAAATAGGCCTTAACTTGCATTTGCATATCAGAAATATAGGAAAAATAAATGTCCTATTTGGAAATTTCACGTGAAAGGCATTCAAAGTCGGATGATGATGGCATCGGGATGAAGAAAGTCAGGATGATGAAGACTTACCTGGCAGAAAACTCAAGTTTTGTGTTAGTCAGTAGTAAGGAAACACCTATAGACACATGCACCTTTATTACAGGCTTGTAGTTAGTCAGACTGACCATCATAACTAACATTTTTTTAAATTAAGTTCATTAAAGTAGCTTAAGTTGCAGGACATCCATGTCTGTTTATCATTTTTTTTTTTTCCAGGTTTGATTTTCCAACAAAATAACACGTGAACGCAA
The DNA here is from genome assembly GCF_046629955.1 of Centroberyx affinis. Classification (NCBI taxonomy): domain Eukaryota; kingdom Metazoa; phylum Chordata; class Actinopteri; order Beryciformes; family Berycidae; genus Centroberyx; species Centroberyx affinis. The sequence goes on along the minus strand of NW_027284594.1, from coordinate 16,896 downwards.
CGCTGTTCTGTTCAGCAGCCGACTTAATCGGAAGTCCTGAACGTCGGAACCTTCCCTCCAGCACACGAACGCGGCATTAGTCCCAGACCATGCAGAAACCCGGAGTTGAACCCGACACCCTGACTCCTGTACTGCAACCCTGCCGTCGGCCATTCTCCTCCCTGTCTCCCTCCATCACGGCTCCCTCCATCATCATCAACCCCCCCCTTCCCCTCCTCCACTACCATCCACTGAAAAGTGTGGCAATGTCATATTTTAAGAGGCCATTTACGCTAAGCTATTTATCTGCACACCCTTGGTGGAGCGAGGCAGGGTGGCATCAGAGATTAGCGGGCAGAGGCAGACGTATTTATTTGGCTGTAACGGCGCGTGGGGAGCGGGAGCGGCGAACACACCTCCGTTCATCAACAGTGGCGGAATATACAGGAACACTGACCTTGTGCGAATGAAGGTGTGTTTATGTGTTTGTAGTGTGCGTGGTGGGTTGCATAGTAAGTGCATGGTTTTGGGCGTTGTGTCATGGGTCTGTGTGTGTGTGTGTGTGTGTGTTAGAGAAAGAGATATAAAAAAAAAGGCAGATGTTGGCCTTTTATTAACTATCAGATATTTGCCAGTCAGTGCACATTTTATTCATTTAATTGGTTTTTTGTTTTTTTTTGTAAAAATCTATCCCAGAGTTCCTCTACCATTGAATAGGTGTGGTGGGTCTGAGCTGGTGACACTAAAATAATTGCATTAGTCTCGGTTTCAATTTAGAGTTTTAGTGTCCCATGATGGTCTAAATGCTGTTTCAGAGGCTTTTCCACCCTGACAAGGATACAATGCTGGGGGGGAGGGGAAACACTGAATACTACTTGGCATGAAATTGAAAGAATTTGAAGATATAGAACATATCGAATAAACTGTCTCGCAAAATGTCGTTCAAAACGGGATCGGTCTTCAAAAACCCATTCCGGTCGAACCCTAGCGAGTGTGTGCATGGGTTATATGCGTGTATAAGGTTGCATGCGCCCGCCCGTGTGTGTGTGTGTAGGCGTGTTTTTCTTCAGCTTTTCTGCACAGGGGGAATGCCAGAACGCGCGTGTGTGTGTGTGTGTGTGTTCCATGTTGAGACAGAGAGAGAGAGAGAGAGAGAGAGAGAGAGAGAGAGAGAGAGTGAGCGATAGAGAGGATGTGAGAGACCTCCACACCGTTTCCCTCAGCTGTTGGTCTAACAGACATATTTTTCAGGATGTAGCAGCATGTGGGCCCGGGCTCTGTTTGTCCAGGATGACACCCTTCACATTCATTCATCAACGTCCCACCAGACCTCCACTGACCTTGGGTCTGCCTGTGTGTGTGTGTGTGTGATGAGTGTGTCTGTGTGGGAGAGAGAGAGAGAGAGAAGGAGAGAAAGACAGATTTGAAAGGAGTAATGGAACGCAGGCAGTTGTATGTTCATGGGTGGTATTGTGTATGTGTGTGTGTGTATTTGTGTGTGTGTGTCTCAGCAGGACCGCACCCCCTACTAGCCACACCGAAAAACCAAAAAAACAAGAGTAATCGTCGGAGCCGCAGGCGGGATGGAGGAAAAGAGAAAACCGGAGAGATCAAGAGAGACGACAGTGACGATAAGAAGAGTGGCGCGTCTTTATCTGCTCATATAGTGGAGCGGGAGGCAGGGACGCGGGAGTATTCATCACCCCCGGGAAGAGGTGTGAACCTGGACCCCGGCCCGCGTGATTGAGAGTCAAACATAGCCAGACATTTGTTATTCTAACGTCTTAATGATTTTGCCTTTTTAAGACTGCAGTCCCTTCAGGTGCCCAGGTGACAGATGGCCGGCCGGGCGGGGGTCCCTCCTTCTGCTAAGTTATAGATAGACACCTTGTCTGAGGTACACACACACACACACACACACGCAAGGAGAAAAAGGCAATTAGGGCCAGGGCCGAAAAAAAAAAAAAAAAAAAAAAGCCTGATGATGATAGAGTTTTACGTTCCACGCCTTGTGTCCCGGACATTTTCTCGCACAAAGGGACAACCTGTGTTTTGTCCAAGGGCAAAACATGAGGATGATAAATTAGATTGACTTCACATCACAAGAAATCACTTTCCTTGTGATGTGCTTTTCTTTCTTTTTTTTTTTTTATTCTTTTTTGGTCACAGGGTCATGTGGTTTTCATTTGTGGATATTATATGTCGAGATGATACAAGAGGAAATAATAAAGTGGATGTGCCACTAGGAGAACAACGGCTAGAGGTAATGCGGAGAAAATTGTGTTTGACAGACAAATAAGTCGGACATGATGCATGTCAGCTGGAAGAGGAGTCAGCAGAGACACATGGCTGCTCAGTGACAGTGGAAACATGGCAAGGTTGCTCTTTTTTCTCCCCCTTTTGGTTACTGTCTGTGTTATCACTGTCATTTGAATACTAAAGGTATTACTGTGTTTATTCACATGGTATTATCCTTTTAACAGTTCAGTCATTAGTGCCTGTTGTTCAGAAGAGGGTATACTCTACATTTAAGGACCTGCAACTCTGAATAAATGATGAAAAATTCTAAAACATGTTCAATAAAACTGAGACTTCTGCAAATTAAGCCCCGAATTTGCCATTTCACTGACATTTGAGTAAAAAAAAAAAATGCATTGAGGGTTATTATACATTTTGAATTTTTGTCTCTTATTTTCCACAAGCCCCGAGCTAAAAAAAACGGATTGCAGCTAGCAGGAAACATTTCCCCCACATTGTGACAATTCCCAAGAGAAAAAAAAGAAGAAAAATAACAGTCCTAAATTCAAAATGTCAAAGTTTCCTTGTAAGACTATTTTAACCTAGCAAATAAGATGGCTGAATGTTACTTTTCAATCTTATTACCTAAAGGAGCTAAACAAAAATAAATCCGAACAGAGTTATTTTGATGCTCTGTAATTTAATTTGTCTTGAAGAAGCCATCGTGTATTGAAATAGTGGACGTGTCCCGTCTCTCCTCTACCTCTTGCCACTCTGATCTCTCTTTGTGCTCCCGTGTTGGATGGAGAGCAGCTCGAATAACAACACATGCACACATGCATTACTCTCCGAGCCTGAGCCTGATTGATTACGAGTCCCGGCCCACAAACAAATTAAAAGACTTTCTATCTGCTAAATCTTAATCTTGATCTTGATTTCACTTTGAAGTTTCCAGACTTTTAGCACCAAACTCTTCAAGCTGAAACTTTTTTTTTTTAAATAAATGATGATGAACACACCAGCCCATCTCACCTCTCGATCATTCCCCCCCCCCCCCCTCAAAAACTAATCTGCAGCACCGTGCCTCATTTCGGGCTCAGGTTCAACAAAAACTCCACTTCCCAGGGAAAAAAAGGTGCATGTGAGTGAAGAGGGGGGGCAAAAAAAATGAAATGCTTTGATGAAGTTTTGCATCCTCCTGGGGGCCTAAATCATCCTGGTGCTGACCCGTATATTAGCGCTTTATGTCGTGTTTACGGCCGCAGACAAATCAGTTAGCCCAGAGGTTATTTACGCCACTTCCTTGATGGCCTCTCTCTCTCGTTTTCAGCGGTGCTTAAGCTCACTGGGGGGATTGCGCGACGGTTAAAGTGGAACACTCCGAGCCCGACCCCGACTCCCCCGCGCACACACACTCCCCCCCCCCCCCCCCCCCCCCCGACTCCCGTTATTTATGGCATGAGTGTACAGCCACCTTCCGTCCAATTAAAGCTGAGTGCTGGCTTTGTGCGGCCCCCCTGTTCATCATTTCCCTCACGGGGGCTGTTGGGGGGTGGGGGGGGAGGTCATACTCTCCCTTTCCATCTGACCCGCTCTCTGGGGGTCAGCGGAGTCTGGCTTTAAGGGGGAATGCCACTGAATTTCAGCCTTCATATATATTATCCCCATGCTGCGAGACAGTTCCATCTGTATGGAGTCTGCAGTTAAAGGGAAAAACCAAGCCCAATACATTATTCACCCGTGTGTGTCGACCAATTATTGATGGTGAGCATGAACAACTCAATCTGTTGTGAGCATGAGCAATTCTTTTCCATCCAGCTTGAATTCCATTAGAGAGCCTATAACGTGATGTCATCAAGAGCCACGTGATGTCATCGAGAGCCACGTGATGTAAAAGCAACAAGAGACGCCAGTGGAGAACTGACTGTGCACAAATAACAGCTAAATATGTATATAACAACCACACTGCGGTCATATTTAGCCGTCAGATAAAATTTTTCTTAAATCAAGTTGTTGTTTCAGGAATTTTCAGGGTCTTGAAACAAGTCAGAATGAGGCAGATCACTGCACTACTATCAAGAAAATGACACTTGATTCTACAGAAAACAACTTGTGAATTTGAATAATGAAAAAAAACAAAAAGCAAGATAGTGTCAGGCGACTATAACAAAATATTTATCATATAACACCATAAAGCCGCACTTTTGTTTCAACCTGTACTTTTTTCCCATACCTTATTTATTAATTTTATTTTGTACTCTTTTATCCTAATGGTCAATTATTATTCTGATTTTCTTTTTTATTAGTTCATTTACATGTTAAATTTCATATGTTTATGTACTTTCTACGTCAGTTGAGAACTTGTACCCTCAATAATAAAAAAAAAAACAATGGATTTAAAATTTTGCACCCAAGTGAGCTTTGTTTAGCAGCAGTTACAGTTCTCCTTTCTCTTCTCCTCTCTCCTTTCACTTTTTAGAGACGCTTTTGTCTCTAGCTGGAAGACTTGTTCACGTATAGAAATCTCACCCAAAATATCCAGGATCATAGAAATACAGTAACTGTTGTGCAAAAAGCTCATAACCCCCCCCCCACATTGGAGAAGATTTTAAAAAATGCGTGGTTGCCAATATCAATAACGGTTATACTAATTCAAGTTTTTAGTTTTTCTTTATTCTCAAAAAGCTGACTTTTCGGTATGAAGGGTTTACCTCTGACAGCTTTGAATAATAAGAATTTGAAGTTTAAGGGTGGATTTCCAGTCTCAGCAGCTATCTGAGGCAGTCACTCGAGCTCGGAGGAAGAAGTGTCCTCGTTATTAAAATCGAAACATTTCCCGTATCTCACGCAGCTCCGCTCTTCCCCCGTTTCTCTTTTACACACTTTATTCCCACTCATTATTTCACCCTCCTTGATCTCTCTCGTTCTCTTTCTCTCTCTCTCTTACGGTCTAGAAAACAATCCTCCCCTTGTTTTTGAGCAGACGAACACAGCCGGTCACGTCTCAGACCATTAAAAACAGCATGGCGTCTGGTTTATACTAAAGCCACCGGAAATCCACATAAACAATGTAAGGCATACCTAACCCCGATGGCCTGTTGGGTCCAGGAAAACCTTCTCAGACAAAATGTACTGTGCGTAATAAATGGCACAGCGTGGAGCTCTGTTAAAAAGAAGAGAAAAAAAAAGAAAAAACTGGTAGCATGATGATGATGATGATGGTGATGATGATGCATGTCACCGTCTGGAGGGTCAGGAGCAGGCGGGGGGGAAAACTCGACTCCTCCGCTTCAGCTTTTTTTTAATGACAATTAATGGAGGCAGATGGCTCGACCAATGGGCTTCCTTCGCAGCGGCGGGGTCGGAGGTCGCCTCTAAACGCCGGGTTCCATCTCTCCTCCGACTCCTGTGCTACTTTTTCCCTCTCTTTCTTCTCTCCTCCTGTCTTTGCCCTTTGCTTGTCTGCTTTTTCCTTCTCTCCCCCTCCATGCTTCTTTCTTCCTTCTGTCTTCCTTCTCCTCTTCTTTTCTTTTTTTTTCTTTTTCTCTCTTCTCATCCATGCTTTTTTGCTTCCGTCTTCTCTTCTCACTCCTTTCCTCTGTCTTCCCTTCTTGTCTTCTTTTCAAATTTCTTCTCTTCTCCTCCATGCTTCTTTCTTCCTTCTCCTCTTCTCGCTCCTTTCTTCATTTCTTCTCTCTTCCTTCTTGTACTTTCTCCTCTCTCCTCTCTCCCTCTCTCCTCCTGTCTTTGCTCTTGTCTGCTTTTCACATTCCTTCTGTTCTCCTCCATGCTCTTTTTCCTCCTTCTCTCACTCTACTCCTCATTTCTGTTCTCATCTTCCTTTCAAATTCTTTCTCTTCTCATCCATGTTTTTTTCTTTCCTTCATCTCCTCTCACTCCTTTCTTCATTTCTTCTGTCTTCCCTCCATGTCTTCCTCTCAAATTCCTTCTCTCCTACTCCATGCTTTTTTCTTCCTCTTCTCATTCCTTTCCTCATGTCCTCTCTCCTCGTTCTTGCACTTTTCCTCTCTTTTCTCTCTTCCCCTTTTCTCTCCTCCTGTCTTTGCTTGTCTGCTTTTTCCTTCTCTCCCCCTCCATGCTTTTTTCTTCCTTCTTTCTTCCCTCTTCTCTTCTCATTCCTTTCCTCATTTCTTTGCTCGTCTTTCTCTTCTCATCCATGCTTTTTTCTTTCCTTCATCGCCTCTCACTCCTTTCTTCTGTCTTCCCTTCTTTTCAAATTCCTTCTCTTCTCCATGCTTTTTTCTTCCTTCTTTCTTCCTTCTCCTCTTCTCGCTCCTTTCCTCATTTCTTCTCTCTTCTCTTCCTGTAATTTTTTCCTCTCTTTTCTCTCTTGTCTTTGCTCTTTGCTTGTCTGCTTTTTCCTTCTCTCCCCCTCCATGCTTTTTTCTTCCTTCTTTCTTCCTTCTCCTCTTCTCATTCCTTTCCTCATTTCTTTTCTCGTCTTCTTTTCAGATTCTGGCTCTTCTCATCCATGCTTTTTTCTTCCTTCTTTCTTCCTTCTCCTCTTCTCGCCCCTTTCCTCATTTCTTGTCTCCTCTCATACTTTTTTCCTCTCTTTTCTCTCTTCCCCTTTTCTTTCCTCCTGTCTTTGCTCTTTGCTTGTCTGCTTTTCAAATTCCTTCTCTCCCCCTGCATGCTTTTTTATTCCTTCTTTCTTCCTTCTCCTCTTCTCGCTCCTTTCCTCATTTCTTCTCTCTTCGTTCTTGTACTTTTTTCCTCTCTTTTCTCTCTTCCCCTTTTCTCTCCTCCTGTCTTAGCTTGTCTGCTTTTCAAATTCCTTCTGTTCACCTCCATGCCCTCTTTCCTCCTTCTCCTCTCACTCTTTTCCTCATTTCTTCTCTCTCGTCTTCTTTTCAAATTCTTTCTCTTCTCATCCATGCTTTTTTGCTTCCGTCTTCTCTTCTCACTCCTTTCCTCATTTCTTCTGTCTTCCCTTCTTGTCTTCTTTTCAAATTACCTCTCTTCTCTGTGCTTTTTTCTTCCTTCTCTTACTCCTTTCCTCATTTTGTCTCTCTTCGGTCTTGTCTTCTTTTCAAATTTCCTCTCTTCTCCTCCATGCTGTTTTTCATTCATTCTTCTCCTCTCACTCCTTGCCTCATTTCTTCTCTCTTCCCTTCTTGTCTTCCTCCCAAATTCTTTCTCTCCTACTCCATGCTTTTTTTGCTTCCTCCTCTCACTCCTTTCCCCGTTTCTTCTCTTTGTTCGTCTTCTCTTCAAATTCCTTCTCTCCTCCTCTACGCTTTTTGTCCTCCCTTCTCCTCCTCTCTCACCCCTTTCCTCACTTCTTCGCTCTTCCCTTCTTGGCCTCCTCTTCTCTCATCTTCTCTCTTTTCTCTCTTGTGCTTTCTCAGTTTCATTCCTCGTCTTCCTTCGTATTTTCTTTTTCCGTTTCGGAGTGCCAGAGATGAAGTTAAGAATGTATGGAAACCAATCTGTAGCAGTTTCCTCTGGAGCCGAATCCCGTGTTTGCTTTCTCCCAAATACGCCCGGACAGTTTTGTATATCGAGACGCAGAATAAATATCCAGAATATTAGCATTCCCCCCGTCGCCGATACCCCGCACACACACAAACAGAGCTTTTCCCTCAAAAACCTCAAACGGCAACACATTTACAGAAGACCGTAAAGAAAATACACAGCATTTCGTTCGGCCCAGTGTTTGTCAAACAATCCCCCGGTAATCTCCCCAAGTCCCCGAGAAGTCAGCATGCATTTCTGCGCCTCCAGGGGTAAATTAAAACTTTTAGCCCCGCGCTCAAAGCTTGTCGTCTCGGGTGTCAGAGTTAGAGAGGTGATTATCGCGGGAGTCGGATGAGCCACGAGCCATCGCGGCCCTCCTGTGGAGAACTGATGGGCGACTGGGGATCCGGAATACGGCGGAAACTCACCCTCTTATTCTCGAACCGGTGAAAAACACCGAGAGGGAAAAAGGGGGCCTTATTTTCGCAGCTGTTGTTGCTGAGCCGTGTTTCAACATGGAGGGGCAATAAAGACCCAGAACCAAACAGAGGAAACCTTTTTTTTAAAGTGATGTTGAACTTTGGTAGTACCTTGGGTTGTGTAGCTTCCTGGACATGATAAAAAAAAAAAAACCCTCAAATCTGTTGCTCCAGTAGAGGAGACTGGAGAATTGCGTTTTCTTCTCTCTCCTTTCAGTCCGGAAATCACACTTCCAGCACATAAATGAACACAAACAAGGCAGTTTCTGACAAAAGAACTAGTCATGCTGCTGAAATATGTTTAAGTAAATTGTTTTCTTTATGTTTATTAAGTGTAACCCAGAAATTCCTCCGACCGGATTTCGGTGTTACACTTGTTCACACTGAAAGGTTTAATAACATACAGAAAGCGACTGTGATTTTCAGTGAATGGAGAGAGAAAAAAAAACACAATTCTCCACAAGTCTCCTCTACCGGAGCAACAGATAACAGAGAATCGCTGATTTTGGGGTTTTATCATGGAGGAAGATACACAACCCAAGCTACTACCAGAGTTCAACATCACTTTAATTCATGTTTTATTGGTGTTTTGACAAGTCTAATAACACCATAGAGAAGCTTGTAGCTAAGTGGAATCATTTTTCATCAAAACATTATCCCAATATCTGCACTTTTGACTGTTTGTTTACAATAGATTATGAGGAGTTATGGAATGTGGGAAATTATAAAGCCTGACATTAGATTCATATACACATATATATATATATATATATAGATTCATATAAGAGTTCAATGGTTGCATATATTTGTTGCCATATGTATGAATTATTACCATGTATTATGTGTGACTTTTAGTTCTTTCACCATTTGGCTGCCAAGATGAGAGCAGAATCAGTGTCTGAATGCATGTGCGTGTGTGTGTGTGTGTGTGTGTGTGTGTGTGTGTCAGGCCATCTGACATCTCCCTGGGACACACACATTATCCATCAATCATATCTGGGAAATGAAATGTCTCGCTTTGCCTCTGTGGTTTAATTTGACACAGTAAGCAAACACCCAACACACACACACACACACACACACACACACACTTGACCTCAGATTCATCACGCTACGATGCTATCTCCTCTCTCACCCCGCCTTCATTCTGTCAGCAGGCCATATCACACATTTATTCCCTCCATTTCCTCTCCTCTCCTCCCTCTGGTATTATATACTGGATGAGAACATTCTCTCCATCCCTGGTCTCCTCTCCTCTTTCAACTCCCTCTCTATCTCTCTCTCCACTCCCTCTTTTCACTCCCTTGTTCCTCTCCTTCCAACCTCTATCCACTCCTTGTTAGGCTCCACTCCCTTTTTCCTCTCTCTTTCTCTTTCTCCTCACCCTTTCTCCTCACTTCTCCCCTCCCTTTCTCCGCAAGTCTTATCTCCCTTTTTCCACTCCTCTCCTCTCTCTTTCTCCTCACCCTCTCTCCTCACTTCTCCCCTCCCTTTCCCTTCTCTCATACTCCTCAATGTTCCTCTCTAATTTCTCCTCTCCTCTCCTGTCTCGTCCTCTTCTCCTCCCCTCTCCTCCCCTCTCCTCTCATCTCCCCTCCCTTTCTCCTCTCTCTTTGTCCTCCATTTCTTCCTCCCCTCCTCTCCTCTTTTTCCATACTCCTCTCTTTTTCTTCTCTCTCCTCACTTTCTCCTCTCCCTATCTCCTTATCTTCGCAACTCTCATCTCCCTTTTTCCACTCAATTTACAATTTACAATTCTCTCCTCTCCTCTATCTCCTCTAACTCCTGTCCTCTATCTTACAACTCTCTTTTTCTTCACCCTCTCTCCTCACTTCTCCCCTCCCTTTCCCTTCTCTCATACTCCTCAATTTTCCTCTATGATTTCTCCTCTTTTGCCTCTCCTCTCCTGTCTCATCCATTTCTCCTCCCCTCTCCTCTCATCTCCCCTCTCTTTCTCCTCTCTCTTTGCCCTCCGTTTCTTCCTCCCCTCCTCTCCTCTCCTTCCACACTCCTCCCTGTGTCTCCCGTTGTTTAGCGAAATAGGCCGTCAAAGCCACGGATGATTGACGAGTCAAGGTGGACCGGACCCCACCTACTCCTTAGCTGTCACTCAGACAGTGTGTGTGTGTGTGTGTGTGTGTGTGTGTGTGTGTGTCAGCATGGCAGTGGGTAATAGCACTGACACAGCAGTCTAAGTATGAGAGGAGAATATCGCCACGGCGACAGCTGATGATTAGATTGCTCAGAGTCAATCAAAAAGCGGATGTTGTCCTCGGCAGTTGAGGAAGCGGCTCTGCCTCTTGTGTATCTCCTAAAGAAAACTCCCAGGAACCAGAATATAAAAGAGAAGTGATAATTAATTGAGGAAGAAGAGACGGAGGGGGAAAAAAAAGAGATTACAACCAAATGTCACTGACAATTAATTTTCCATTGCGCGCCGACAGAAAACGAGGAGAGGCGTAATCTGTTCAAGTCAATCAGATCCTAAATCCCTGTGACAAGCGCGATCTATGATTAAGTGACTGCTTTGACGCGGCGGGTACCTTAATTAATCTATTTTACCTTGTCATCAGTTTTGCTTCCTGGAAGTCGTTAGGAGGGTACCTTTAATGAAATAACGAGCAGCCGTTTAGGAGCGAGCCAAGCCTTCCATCACCATAAACGTCAGTCCCTTCAGAGGGAAACCGAGGAGAGAAGTTGCCCGGGCCCCGGTTCATCTGCTAGAGTTGGAGGAACATATACAGCAACTCATCTTCCGCTTAACGCCATGTTACTCTGACTCGGTGCTTTGTTTTGACTTTTATAAAAGATGTATCTTAAGTCTCTGGGGAGTGTCATTTTCCTGAAAACTATTACTCACCGGTAAGTTATGTGGTACTTGTTGCAAGGTGTTTGCCCCAGATAAGTCATCACACACCCATCTCCCCCCTTACTGAACTCCTAGTCAACCATGATAAATGATGGATCGTGATCGTGTATCATCAGTCATAGATATATGACATGAAAACCACAAGGGTTTGCGAATGGGGATGCATTGGAAAAACACATTGACATGCAGTATATGGTGTGTCTGCACAAAAACACACACAGAAACATATGCACACACACACACACACACACACACACATCCGACACTTTCTATATCCCACACTAATCACACTTTCTGAACATTTGCGTCACCGAACATGAGAAAGCGATTCGCCGGTGGTTCCTCGACTCCCATCTGGAGGCGTTTAAACAGTAAAACAGTCGAGCGGCAATGAGAGGAAACCTTTTCCACTCCGAGTTCAGCTTTATTTACCCTGCTTATCTCCCCCCTGATATCAACACAGCCGGGCCCAGAGCAGCACTGTTTATTCAAATGGAGCAAAGAATAATACAGCTCTCGCCATCCAATCCAGAAGGCTGAAAGCTTTGTGTGTGCATCTGTGTGTGCGTTAGGTGTTACTAATGGCCTCACAATCCAAAAGCACATGTTTGACTCTCGTCCAATCTCGCACCTCCCCAAATCAAGTCAACCTAATCGCTCCATCTTCTCTCTCGCCGCCTCCTTCCCACTCTCCCCACTCACTCCCTTTCTCCTCATGTGTTAGAGGGCTTTCAGGTGACGTAACATCTTCTGGCTCATTGCATTTCAAAATTATAACTCAGCTGTTTTAAGACAATTGAAAAGACATGGTTAATGGTTAATGTCTGTGCTGTATGAGTAGGAACAACATTTTGCCAATCAATCTTGATCAATCTTGTGTTTAGATCATTCCAGCTTGTTGGCTAGCTAAACATCAGCTCCCGTTAACCATCACTGTCTTGTTGTAAACACTATGTGCACTAGCTAACATATCTAGCAGAAGCTAGCGTTACAAGTGCATTTTAATCTAGGGTGACCACATTTTCAAACCCCCAAACCGGGACCCTTAAGTGTACCGCACGTTCATGCACACGTACATGTATGCGCTTATGCACGCTTAGGTGTTTTCATCAGGATGGGGGACAATTATTTCAGCGCTTAGCACACCTAGTGACTGCACCTTTCAACACCATGGACAGCACCTCAGCAAATGAAAAATTATGTTTTCTCTCCAAAAATCCACCAAAACATAGTTTATGTGGTCCATTATTTCTGTTTTTTGATTGGGTTATCTGCCAGGGGATGTAGAAGGACAGACCATGATAAACGTCTATGTAAGCGCTGAAAAAAGTATAATACTATAATAATTTTAAATGTGGTGAAAACCGGGACAATTTGGTAGTGAATGTTGAAAACCGGGACATTTTAGTGTTTTACAGATATTTGTCGGGACTCGGGACACCCATCTTGAAACCGGGACAATCCCGGACAAACCGGGAAGTCTAGTCACCATATTTTAATCTTAACATTTGTTGCTTTCCTAAATTAGCCTGGTGGCTAGTCAGCTAGCTAACAATGCCAAAAAAAAAACGGCCATCTGAGAAGACTTTTCTCAAGCTACAAATCGTAGCACTGTTGCCAACTTGATGACTTTGTCACCAGATTTAGCAACTTTTCAGACAGCCCTGGCAACTTTATTTTTAAATCTGGAAACAATTCTACTTTATCAGACTCATATTCTCAGACATCAGACTCAGACATATTCACTTTTACTTATAACATTAGTAAATTGACCCTACACCAATTTTTTTTCAGTTTTCTCTCTTTTTCTAGCCCAGTTGTTATAGTCATGTTCTCTTGGACAGTGGTTCTCAACGTGGGGTCCGGGACCACCAGGGGTCCTTGAGGGGGTTCCAGGGGGTCCCCAGCAAATTGATGAATTGTTTCATTAGTTAACACAATTAGAGAATGTAGAAGAATGATTGTTTTGATCATAGCTTCACTATTATCTCTCTACCTACAATACAGATAGTCATGGAATTCTGGACAAAATCATATCTAGCAATAAAAATATTCTCAGATTTGGGTCTGAGAGACAAAATCTCATCAAATGGGGGTCTGTGGCCCTAATGTGGACTAAATTAGGGGTCCTTGATATGAAAAAGGTTGAGAATCACTGCTCTAGGAGATTTAACGCAACTGCAAAGCCTCTATAGCCCGATTTTTAGACTTTTAAACTACAGTTTCGTACATGCCTACTGGGATATTTGCATTCAGGCTGTCTAGTGGTGGTGGGAGTATCGTGTGCTGGGGGTCGGTGCTGCGAGGGTCGGTGGGTCTGTTCCAGGGTTGTGGTTCAAACTGATAAGCCTCGCGGAGGAAGTCCCGTCCCAGCGTCGGAGGGCCAGAGAGGAAACGGGGGGTGGTCAGCCCGCGGGGTCAGATAAACTACATCCCCTGGCAGATAACTCCAGCCTCCAAAGCTCTGCTGCCTGCCAAAACTCTGCCAAACACTCCCCTGCTCATCGGGTCCAATCATAACACTGGCAGAGACAGCGGGGGAGACAGCGGAGAGGGAGAGAAGGAAGGAGAGAGGGGGGATGTAGAGAGAGGGTGGGTGCGAGGGGGAAGAAATTTGGAAGAACAAATAGTAAAAAAAAAAAGTCATAACGTTGCATGGGCACGAACATGCCCCGTATCGCTGACAGCAGATAGCTTGGAAAACCGCTAGGAATGTTGACGTCACGCGACATGTATCTTCTAATCCCCCCCCTCTCTCTCTCTCTCTCTCTCTCTCCCCCCTCCCTATAGTAATCTTTCATAATCTCGGCGTCACACTGGGTTGTGATGTGGCGGATGTTGGAGCTGGGGGTGAGCCCGGGAGCGCTTGGTAGTTTATTCATGATGCGCCAAGTTGCTTGTGACTCATCGCCTCGCTGCACGCCGTTTGGAGGTCGATACAATATGTTACTCAGGATGAAGACAGCGAAAGCATCACTTTGAATGAGAAAATACTAGATCCACACGGAGCGAGCGGACGTCAAGTGAAAGCGGGTGTTCGGTAGCGTTTTTGAGGAATTCTGGGATTTCTGAACTGTGTTGTTTTTCGATGACCGCAAAATCAGCTACATACCTGCTGAAATAATTGGATTATTCAAAGGATTGGTCTGCAGACTTGTTCAAAGCACAGTAAAAACACTTTGATTTGTAATGCCACGTTGTTAAATTGAGCACAAAGGTGTTCAATCGCACATCAGCAGTAATTTTGTGCAGCTACAGCCTATTTCCAGCCGGGCTTATCAGGTGAATGTTAATGCACGGTGAAATCTCATTACTTGCCTCTGGTCGTCATCTGACAGTCTTCTAGGCAACATCTAATTAAATTTACCCTTTTCAAAGTCAAAGATGTATTTTTATAACCCAGAACCGGACTAAAAAACAAAACAAAACACGAAGAAAATGAGAGGGAAAGCGAATAATGTCAGTCATGTGAAGGGCTGTGATGCGAGATTTGGAGGTTTTTTCCTTTTCTGGGGAACGTTTGGCCTAGCTCTGCCAATCATGGAGTCTCGGGTGTATGGTGTGTGTGTGTGTGTGTGTGTGTGTGAGACCCACCCTGCCCCTGTCACTATGTTGCATGGTCTGGGTGAAGGACAGAGCGGCACTGCCAGCTCCCCCTCCTTGTTCTCTGTGTGACTCAGACCAGCTGTGGTCATGGCACTCTTACAGCAGGACAGGTGATCTGTGTATCTCTCTCTCTCTCTCTCTCTCTCTCTCTCTCTCTCTCTCTCTGTCACTAAGGTCCTGAGTCACTAAGATTGCGTTGCAATTTGGGCATGTTTTTGCACTTCAGTTGCTTGAGCTAAGAGCACAGTTTTTGTCTTATTCACTAGGAAATGTATCAGCTTGTGGCACAAACAAGCCCTTGAAAATTCATCACCAATAGCATGCTTCAGTTTTAAGACTAATCCACCGAGGCTGGCATCCTTGCACCCTCAAGCAAGCAACCTTGATAATTGGAACATTCCTGGTTCTTTTTTTTTTTTTTTCCAAGGATCTTTATTGGTATTTTAATTAAAATTGACAAAACTAAGCAACATAACACAATAAATGAGTGAGGAAAGGTAAAAAAAAAAGAAGATGATTTAATTAAAAGAATTTGATGCCGGCAACGATGCCAACGAAGCCATTCTGATTGGCTAAACTCTTTGCACAAAGTCTTTATGTTGCCTTTCATATGTGCTACTTAGGTGGGCAAAATAATATAATTTACATATTATTTATGTACGTTTTTCTCTTTTTCAAACTCGCTTTCTTTCTCAGTTTCTTCCTGTCTCTCACTAAGTCTTTCTGTATGTTTCTCCATCTCTGATCCGTTCATTCACATTCTCTCCATCCCTCCCTCTTGATTTCTTAATCTTTCGCCCTTTCTCCCTCTCTCTGTTATTATGTCTCATTAAGTCTCTCCCCGTTTCTTCGTTTCTGTTTCTCTCGCTCTCTCTTGATTTCGGCGCATTGATTCTTTCCCTTTGTGGCTTTGTGATTTCTCTGTTTCTCTACAATGCCCTCCCTCTCTCTCTTAGTGGCATTGCATGATGGATGAATACAGATGTGGGCAGCGTAGCATATGCACTTTTTTTCTGTGTGCAGTGCATGCAACATTGAGGTTCTAATTCTCTGTCGCTCCACCTGCAAGATGAATTGTTACTTCTTTATTAGTGTGCTTGTTTCAGCATGAACACTCATATTCTTGTACTTTCTTTATTTTTATTATTCTACTTTTTGTTGATTTTTGTTATGGTTTGGAGACATGAGGAAGGGTCTGCTAGGTTATTTTTGAGAGACCTGAGTTATATATATGATGTGCCAGTGGGTGAAGTAGCTGGTAATGGAAACACTTGCAACTTAGGCTGTCAATCAAATGAAGGGCAGAGCTTCCTCTACAAGCTGCTGCACTGAGATCTGCATGTAAACACTGTAGCCTTATAAACATTAAAAATTAGGACTATCCAAAACATCTTATGGTAATAAATGTATTCAACATAGCTATAGGGGTCTAACAACATACTCTATGTCTCTATGAGTGAAATTATGAGTGTAAACAAATCCACGTTTACATGGGAAACTTCTGCTACCACTTCAAATTGCGATTACTTGACAGAATATTGCAATTGCAATTTAAACTGCGATTCATCTCATCACAAGTTTTTCTTGTCATACATTTTTTTTAGAACTTTAACATTGCTAAAAGGAAAGTCATTTTGTTAAGAAAAAATAGATGTCAGTGTGCAGGATTTACTGAGTTTGAGTATGATGAAAGTTTTTCACCAATATTCATGGACCAGAGATTACCTGCAGCACTAAAACACCTTGTTTAGAAATCCGCTTTGGACAAACCTCTCTTAAGCAATTAATTTCAGCCCCTGTGATTTGGAAATTGCAGAAGTTTATATTGGGGATTTCGATTTATTTTTCTTTTCGATTAATTGTGCGGCGGCTCAGCATAATAAAATAAATGATACGCACATGCAGGCACGTGCACGCAAACACATGCACATGCACATACTCTTTGGTCTTGTCTTATCCCCATACAGCAAGACAAGCATTTCCTCATTTAATCAGCCGTTGTCCCTTCATCATTTGATCATCACTCCACTCTGTCAGACAGGCGAACTCTGTGCTTCTTTTTTGTTGCGGCGGAAAGCAAAGGCCTCCGCTATAGGTGCCGGTGTCTCAGCCTCTGTCTGCTAATGAATGCAAATGATGGCATGTGTCAGCCTATTAGCGGAAAGCCATTTACAGTGCAGCGGCCCTGTGCAAACACCGCCACTCGCACCGCTGTTTGTTCATACCCCGTATGCCTAATGAAGA